>NC_091950.1:300912965-301075465 GCF_031021105.1 Erythrolamprus reginae
AAGACTTCCGCATCCGAATCGACCGAAGATAATGGAGATTGGCTTCCTGGGCTGTGTGCCAAGCCCCCCTCTTCCAAGTCACTCCCACCTTCTTCTTCATCCGAGGAAACTACACTACCTGACTCTGTTGGCAATAAAACAGGCCTATTACATGTTGATGTTTCCCCTGCATCCATCTCCACATTCCTTGGGGCAGGAGCTGAGCCAGAGCCAACCACAACAAATGGCCAGCGACTAACCGTACTTCTGTCAACTGCAGTTTCTCCATAAACTGTACACAAACATTTGTGAATGTTCCCAACAGTTTCTTTCTTCGCAGTGAGAAATTCAATGACAACACGCTGCTTGTAACGCACATTACTTACAGACGTCATTTCAAAACACTGCTGCAGTTACACTATCTGTCTGAAGAAATGCAAAATTTACACACACACTCCTGACAATTCAAATAATGTATATCTAAATTTTCACATTCCTATCATTACTGTAGGCTGAGAAAAAAATGTAGTGTATTACTTTCTGGACGACCCTCGTATAAGCTAATAAACAAGAGACAGCATAGATTCAGACATCATAAAGAAAAAAGTAATCAATTTATACAACCCTGCTTTTGGGGTAAGAAGTTGATTGATTGAAATTGTAGGCACAACCATTCAACTACTGTATTATACAATTTGACTCTAGGAATCCCTAGAAGAGTTTTGGTGGGTGGCTCTGCTAGACAGTCTAATATTCTCTGTGGTGTCTTGGTAAATGTACTAGTTACTTTATTGTTGGTTAGCCAATAGACCATATCAAAATACAGAATATAAAACACAGAAGGTTAATGGCAAATATACAAAAGAAGAGCTTTTTATAGTGGCTCTGTTCCACTGAAGTTCTTTTAGTCCCTTCCTGACTTTCAGAAATAAAATTACAATGGAACTGTTAGTCTGTCTGATCCCTATTATT
This sequence comes from Erythrolamprus reginae, assembly GCF_031021105.1. Taxonomy (NCBI): domain Eukaryota; kingdom Metazoa; phylum Chordata; class Lepidosauria; order Squamata; family Dipsadidae; genus Erythrolamprus; species Erythrolamprus reginae. Next base: position 300,913,917 of record NC_091950.1, read on the forward strand.
TAGGTCATAATCATAACTTAATTGTTCTTTTAAAATCATATTATTAAAATTATTCTATGAATCTGACAAGCAATAATAGTGTATGTATGTATGTATGTATGTATGTATGTATGTATGTATGTATGTATGTATATGTATATATACTGTATTTTTCGGAGTATAAGATGCACCAGAGTATAAGACACACCTTAGTTTTGGGGGAGGAAAACAAAGAAAAAAGACCTCTTCCTCCCAGCAATTTGCCGAACAGCAGAGATGATATACACTGTTTGTTGTAAATTTATATGCATGTGTACCTGACCCATAGAAGTAGCAAAGAATTGGAGAAATGTACATTATGGCAGTATATTAATGCCATAAAGTTTTCATAACTGTAAGAAATTATTGCATACCTTCCAATTATTTAAATAGATCCACTCCAAAGATGACTAAATTAGGATTTAACTCAGCTGCCTTATCTTAATACTAAAACAGGACACTGTTACTTTTCAGATTGTACTTTTACAGATCTTTAAAACTGATGTGGTTTTCTGGAGGTATACACTATTGGCTGCCGATCAGTTTCCGGTCACAATTCAAAGTGTTGGTTATGACCTTTAAAGCCCTGCATGGCATTGGACCAGAGTACCTCTGGAACCGTCTGCTACCGCACGAATCCCAGCGACCAATAAGGTCACACAGAGTTGGCCTTCTCCGGGTCCCGTCGACCAACACAATGTCATTTGGTGGGGCTAAGGGGAAGAGCCTTCTCTGTGGCAGCCCCGGCCCTCTGGAATCAACTCCCCCTGGAGATTAGAACTGCCCCCACACTCCTTGTCTTTTGTAAATTACTCAAGACCCATCTATACCGCCAGGCATGGGGGAGTTGAGAGACCTTTCCCCCAGGCTTTTTTATATTTATGTTTGGGTATGTATATATTGTTTGCTTTTTTTTTTAATATGATAGGGTTTTATGTGCTTTTTAATATTAGATTTGTTTTCGCTGGAATATTGTTTTTATTATTGTTGTGAGCAGCCCCGAGTCTTTGGAGAGGGGTGGCATACAAATCTAATTTATTGAATTGAATTGAATTCCCTATTAATTAAAAGAAGATACAATAGCACTGGGCCTCTTCAGATCAAGCATTTATTTGAAAAATGTTCATTTTATTAGAACAATAATAAAGCAGTCTTTTAAAAAATAAGTCTAAAAATTTGAACATTTGGGGTATAATTTTTTTTTATTTTCATCCACCTTAAAATAAAACATATGTACATAACAAAACACAATACCAATATCCAACCATATACATATGCCAAATTTCCATATCATTAATGTGCTTTAAGGACATTCTATAGACATTTATAGTTATCATTTACCTCTTTGCATTCTGATTCAGCAACTGATTAGCACAAGAAAATAAAATTCTATCACAGCCTCTTGCCTCCTTGCAGCCTCACTTTCATTTTAGCACGTGGCTTTCCTTGCAGCCTCAGTCAGCTGAGAGTCGGGAAGCTGATACTGAGTTGCTTGGCTTAACAGGATCTGTTCTATTTGCTGCAAAGAGGTAAATTGCTGAGAGGCAGAAGCTAAAGGGTGTGGATGGCTGGGTAGGACTACATTCAGTGTATAAGATGCAACCAAGTTTTCACCCAAAAGGTGCATCTTATATTCTGAAAAATGTGTGTATGTGTATATATGTATGTATATATGTACACACACACACACATTATATTGCTAAAAATCAAGACTTCTTTGCTAACATCTAGTAAGTCAGCATATCTAACCACAACAGGATTGTTAGTGTGGATCCTAAAGTTGCCCCGGAAGCGGAGTAAAGACGCTGAGGCATATTGTGGATTATTAAATAAGGGTCATTTTATTAAATTAGCATAAATTTAATAACGTAACTTTAAATACGTAACTTTAAATATTTAAATTCAACATAACTAAGGACCTGCAGAGGCCAAAACTAATGGGGCGGAAATTCCTACCAGAAACTTCCTTAGCAACATTGGGCAAAAACTCCTTGCTGAACCAGGTGAAGGTAGCCACCTTCACCTGGATCCAAGCCACGCCCCTTCATCGTGTGGGAGGAGTTCACCCTCCAATCCCCATGGGAAATTGGATCTGGTGATTCCCATGGACATCCTCTCTCCAATCCCCAAAGTTGTTCCAACCTCTAGTTCCTGGAGAGAGGCGGTCCATCACCCTTTAAAGGATGCCCAAAGGAGCATGCACAGTCGCTTCTAATTGCCCATTTCCACCCCTAACCTGCCAAACCCCAATGACCAGAGGGAGGCCTATACTGACATCTAAGTGCGCCGCACCCCCTAACCAATCCAGTCCATACCATCACTGTGGAATAGGTGAAAAAATGGCCGCCTCTAAAGGGGAGGCCGCAAAAAATTCCTATTCGGCCCCGAGGCGACCTCCTTAGGACACACTGTTAATAGCGGAGGGTGGGCGGGTGTTCGCTTCCAGTACCAGCAAACAAGGAGGAGGTCCTACTCGGATCGCCCTTAAATAGGGAGATCCAGGACCTCCCCTGTCTCCCAGAAGGCAGCGCGCCGACCTGGCGTGCTGCCAAAAGCCGAACTTCCGGGTTTTCCGGAACCTGGAAGTTCGGGGCTCGAAAGAGTTGCGCACAGCGTCCCCCTTGCTCCGGGGGCAATTTTGACTGGCGGTTTAAGCCACCGGTTGTGCATTTCCATTTTGAAAGGGGGGGGGGGCTTTTGTAGCTGTGAAGCAGATGGGCCTGCCCCTTTTCCAAGGTTGTAAGAATGGTCATCTAGTAGATCTTACTGTATGACCAATGTCTTGTTGCCTTAAACAGGAATGGCTGAACCTAACTGATCTCAAGATTCTGCTCTGAGATTCAACTAGTCTCATAGGATTGCAATGGAATTGCTGTCTCAGCTTAGATGTTTCCACACTGAAGTTCAGCTCATTGCAGATCTCCCTTTGAATAGTTTATACAGTAATTCCCTGAGTTTAATATAGTGGATATATCTTGCCTCATTCCTGGTTGTGAGTAAGACCCATGCCTACTTGTCACTGCTGGACTTAATTATATGGTAAAGTTCTGAGCAAGCTGTTAAAATAAGCAGTGTGGCATTCCTAATAATATGTATGATTCAATAGCAAGCCAAGAAATTTCAGTCTAAAGCATCAGGTATTCTAGAGGCCTCCTGTTTGAGTTCTTAAATAGAATTTCAGGAAAATGTTAGTAATTTAAGAAAACTAAGAGTGCCTAATTATTATAATGGTTTTACAGTACAACTCTATGGATATCTATTCAGTTGAAATTCAGATTAATTCCACTGAATACAGCACTGAAAGCATATTTAAGGCACATTGTTTTGGTACTTATAGTAACTATAACTTAGAACTGCTGAGGATGTATAGCCAATCCAACTGAAACTTGAAACCTGGATGTATACCCAGAGTACACCGTTATAAAATGCACCAAAACTCTGAGTGAAATATTTAGGTGGGGGAAAAAGATGCTTAGCTAAGCTTATGCTTTAAAAAATCAAAGCATAACCATAAATTAAAGAGATGTGTTGACATAACCAGCAATGACTCAACAATCCTGGACTTGTTTACCATAATTTTGGCATTCTGAAAAACCACCCTGATCTATCTTTCAAATCAAGAATCTTTAAATCATTTCAACCTTGGATATGATTAGATGGAAAAAGGTTCGACCATTGAACCGGTAGGAACATTTCCTCCAGTCCACTGAGTTTATGTTTACACAGCCAACTCAAATTTCTTTCTGATATCCATGTCAGTTGTCCTGTGCAAGCAGTTCTGTAGCTAGGGGCCAAACATCAGGTACTAATCCAGAGACCACTGATATCTACAAGGGGGGCTGACAGGAGGTGAATGATGAAAACAGTGTTGTGCCGATGTGATGCAAAGTCTTCCCCTTTTGGATTGTGCTGTGACAGGGCATGCACCTATGAAAGTTGCAATATTTTGCATTGCAATATTAGGACGTGTATTGTTTTGATTAAAAAGGAAATGCTGGGGGATGTTATTGCTTTGGATGGCACCCGGCTTTAATGGGCAGCTTGCCCTCCACCCTTCTATTTCCTCTTTTTCTCACTACTGGGGAAAGGTAGATTGTGGATGCATACATTGCTCTCCTCTGAATTTTCCTAAGTTTTGCAAAAGTGCAAGGAAAGGAGGAAAGCCTCACTATGTGGTTAAAAAAAATAGGAGAGAGAAGAAATGGACAGAGAAAGCGGGAAGGGGAGCGGAATCAAAAAATGTCAAGAAGGGAATAAACTGAGAAGTGGCTTCCTAAGAATGTCCCTGCTCTTCTTACCCTGAGGGCATTTTGCCCAGGATCCTTCAACCCCCATCATAATGGATTGGATTAGGACCAAAAATGAAATCTGAGACTCTGAGAATAGGGCTGTTTGGTCTAGGAGGTGATTGATCAGCCTGTTCCTAACAGATGAGCACTCAGCCTCCAAGACTTAGTCTCTCAGTTTGGAGGATAATCTTTAATCCACTGCTGTCACTTGAAATCTAGATCACTTCAGAAGATTTATCAAGTTCATTCATTTCACCAATTGAAGTCATTCCTAGACTAGGATAGACTAGCCAGAGACACTGACAATCTACTATGTTTCAAGTTGGATTACCGCAACCTTTTATATATTATGGAAGAATCAGGTTGGTTGCCTTTTTGCTTTCTTCTTAAATGCAAGATGTATGGTGTACCATTAAAGCTCTAAGTCGTTTGGGACCCAAATACCCAAGGCACATATCTTTGCAGAGGCCCTACGATTTTCTGTAGGGACCCCATTTCTCAGAACATTTCTTAGCAAAAGGATATCAATTTACAAATAATTAGGCTTTTACAGCAGTAGTCTCCCCTCTGAAATTGACAAAGACTCTCTTTATTTACATTAAATATAAATATATCTCACAAACAGCCACTCAACCTGGTACAAATGTGTAAATCTCTATATATTCATTGAGCTCAGCCCATACATGCTTTTTCTTTCCTGATCTGGGTTGCTCATCTGTGAACAAAAGAAAGTGATTATCTCATAATTGGCATTACTTAATGGAGAACTAGACTGGAGGATGGAATAACTTTTTAACCAGATCCCATCTATGTTGTAGTGGCTGTGTGTGTTTTAACTAAAGTGGAATTATGTATGTATGTATGTATGTATGTATGTATGTATGTATGTATGTATGTATGTATGTATTATTTATTCATTCATTCATTCGTTCGTTCGTTCGTTCGTTCGTTCATTTGTTCGTTCGTTCGTTCATTCATTCATTCATTCATTCATTCAACTTCTATGCCACCCAATCCCAATGGGACTCAAAAGGACAAACAGGGTTGGGGCTCTGTAACAGCATATCATTTAATCCTTAATATAAATGATTGATGATAATTTAGTTTTCTTTTTTTTCTCCCACTGCATCAATGTTATTATGTTGTGTATTCTGAATAATTTCATTGTTGCAAGTCATTTTGAGAACTGGAATAAGCAAGAGGGACAACACATCCAATACTAATTGAATAATTAACCATACTCCTAATCATAAGGATCTTCTTTCCTTGTGAGCCATTCAGAAATCCAACAAGTACCTTCAGAACCAAAAGGACCAAGTAGTTTATTGAATCCCAAAGAGTTACATGGAACCTCAGTCTTTGATGAACGAGGTTCTTCACTGACCCCTTTTTTATTTCAAGAGAAAATCAGCCAAAGGATTAGAAAGCACAAATTTGCAGTGAAAGGCAAGGTTCTAAAAGTAAATCTCAGAATTAATTACACTTAGCATAACCTGAAGGAAATCTAGAGGGACAAATGTTGATTACCATTTTTTTACAGCTACAAGTAACATATAGCTGCGGTTGGGGTGAGATTTCTTTCACTGGCCAATAGGTCTTCTCAGCAGAGAAACACATCATCAGTATATGCTGCTATTGTCACACATGATGAACCTGGACTTCTTGAAATCTAATTACTCTTGACACAAGCTGTATTATCACTAACCAGTGCCAGTAAATGAGAACACTTATTCCTCTTGGAAATTTATGTCTCTCCTCGGCAGTGGAGAAGAGAGGGAAAGCAGAGGTTTGGCGAAATTAACTGAAAACAGAACCAGAACTAATCTGTTTATCTAATTTCTACCAGATGTGCTGAGGTAAAAGTTGCAGAAGGCAGAAAATTACAGCCCTGAGGCAAGTATCATTAGGGTATGGGAAACCTTTTGAGGGCTGATGGGCAGGGTTTCTTGCACTACGACTGTGAGTATCTATCTCATGCAGACCAATGAAATTACTATCATTGCTAGCGACTATTAGTATCGTCTGATTTTTGTTGTTGAGGCCTTGAGTGAATGTTGATTTTTGGGGACTACCTGGAGAAGTCCTTGGAGTTTACTTGGAAGATCACAGAAATGGTTTGCTATTGCCTCTTTCTCAGGGCTGAAAAGAATAACTGAACCAAGGTCACCTGGCTAGCTTTGTGCCTAAGGTGAGATGAGAATCATGGTTTTCCGGTTTCTAGTCTAGTGCCTTAATCACAGACACTTTCTGAAGATATATTTTTTTTAAATGTAGTAATTTTGGCACTTCTATATTACCACTATTCCAATACCCCAAATGCACAAAGAAGGCAACAAAACCTGAGCTGTTCCTATGAGAAAGAGCAGAAAAAAACCTCAAGCTACTTTTCCTCTCAAAAAATCCAAAATGGAGGTGTAACAAGAGCTCTTCTAAATAGAGAAAGAGGCCACACACACACATATTAAGGAAAAGAAAAAAGAAGAGAGAGAAAAAAATCACACACCAGAGCTGAGCCAGAAAATAAATCATTTTGCTTTTTGGCCATAGCTAATGTCATGGAATCACAGAGGATTAGAATTGTTTCATACTGTCACGGTGCCTTTGTGTAGATGGATATACAGTTAGAGAGGCAGAGAGACCTTTCTGGGCTATGACAAGGTAAAGAATGTTCTAATATAAAGTGTTAGCAGCCATTCCAGCTTTTACGCACAACATGCCATGGAAAAGAACAATAAAATTCAGATGCAAAATAAAGGCAAAGAAGCTCTGGCAGTTGGAGTCTCACTAGCTCAGTAAAAATTAGTTGCCTGAGGTTCTTCAATTTCTGGTAGAATGTAGCCGGGATGGTTTCTGACTTACCTCACTGCTGGTTCACTTCCTCACATGCTGCGTGGTCACATGGGTGTTATGTGCCATGCATGTGCACTATGTGGGTATATGTGCATGTACAGTGCTAAAAGTCCAGCTTCTGTGCATACGCAGAAGCAAAAAAGTGAGATGGTGATGCCTATGGCGACGCCAAGAGACCTAGTTTGGGGACATGTCCAGCTGGCCATCACTGCCAGTTTGGCAAGTGGGGGCAAATTCCCACTACCAGTTATATAGAAGTGGTCCGAACTGGCAGGAACCCACCTCTGGAATATAGGTTAGTTTCTAGCATGTATGGCATATTATAATCTTCATAACTGTTCATAGAGACTAAGGTTCTGCATCATTAATGTCTTAATCCGATAAGTTATTTTTTCAAGCCCGTAAAATGCAGTATAATTTTTGTAAAATAATATGAAAATATGTGCTAGGGACATTTACTTTTTTTTTTGGTTCATAGCATGAATTATCCTGGCATATGAAATTATCCTTTAATATGAAACTGGAATATAAAGATATTTCTAATAATACACATATTTAAACATAATGGGACATTTTGAACCTGTTGTGATATACTTTATATAGTATATTCAAAGATCTGGAAATTAGAACTTTAAAAATGAGACTCTATTTCTTTCATTACAGTATCTAAAAGCTGTTAATATTTAAACCTAACAATTTCAATATGTTAAGTCCTGAATTCAATTATATATGTGAAAACATATAAAACAGTAGCTTCCCACTGACACATTTAATAACTTGGCTCTTGTTCCTTTTTTTTTTAGCCCACCCATTCTTCATGTTCACAAGTGAATTTGTGATTGATTAAACCCACTTATTTTGATTAATTGATTAAACCCACTTATTTTGGCCACCTCACACTTTTTTTCTTCACCAAATGGGTGAGGGTTAGTGTTATTGAACAATGGGTGGCAGTTAATGTAGGCATCTACATCACAGGGATAATTAACAGGTAGTCATTAACTTACAGAAACCAGAAGTACCCACTGGAAACAGGCAAAAAATGAACATGGGATGCTGCAAATGGATAGCAAGATGAACTAGAGGCCAAGTGCTTAAAATGTGATTATGGGGAGGGAGGAGATGTGCATGGTTCCTCTAACTTCAAAATCACATCATAAGTAGCTTTTTTGTGGCAGTAAATCTTAATTTATCACTGAATAGTGGATAATAAGTTGTGGAATACCTGTATACCAGGGCTGACAGGTTCTGAAGAACTGGTAGTGGAAATTTTGAGTAGTCCAGAGAACCAGCAAATACCATCTTTGCCTGGCCCCTAGAGTGGGGTGGGAATGGTGATTTTGCAATGCAATGTTCTTCCTCAGGAGTGGAGAAGGAATGGGGATTTTGCAATATCCTTCCCCTGCCACACCCACCAAGCCACACCATGCCCACTAAGCCATGCCCATAGAACTGGTAGTAAAAAATATTGGATTTCACCATTGCTGAATATCTACGACAGGCAAAAACTTTTCAGACACTAGTGGTGAATTAAAGCAAAATAAGAACCACTTACCAAGTTTACAAGTGGGATGTGCAAATATGGGGAGACTGGTATAAAATGGGATCCTGAATATTGTAGTCAAGAATAATTGCTCTAAACATTGCAGAAGAAAAGGCACAGCATACGTCCTTCAGTCAGGATTGTTTTTTAAAAATAAAACTGATTATTTACATCTATTTTATCTTAGTATAGGCTAGCTATGAGATGGGAATAACTTTTCTCACAAACATGGAGCACAAATGGAGCTGCCCCGAGTCTTCGGAGAAGGGTGGCATACAAATCTAATTAATAATAATAATAATAATAATAATAATAATAATAATAATAATAATAACAACAACAACAACAACAATAATAATAATAATAATAATAAATACATTGCAGTAGTTTTATTTTTTTCTCAGCAGTTTTCAATCAATTGTCATCTTGTTTTGAAAGATTTGCTTGAGTCTAAGAGAGCTGCTGGTGGCTTCAGAAGGGTAGTCTCACAAGATAGGAGTCCTCAGATGCACTCCAGGAGTGTTGGTTTCTGTTGTGCTGCAAAAATGCTTATTGTTTCTACAGTTCTAACACATTTAACAAACCATTTGGAATTTTGATTCATCCTTGTATGAATGATAAATTTACAGCTGTTTAATCTCAGTAAGGAACTGTCAACTATGTTCTTTGATAAGAGTTTTGGGTTTGGAAGAGGGACAACAAACTGAAAAATTTAATCCAGGTAAAATAGTTATATTAATGTGAGGAAAATGGATGATTCCAGATGTAGTTTTATAATATCATATATAATCTACAGGGTAGAAATTCTTTGTGCATCAGTTTGTTCAGATTGCGGCAATGGCCAGGAGTTATTTTAACTAATTAAATCTGCAGTCATTCAAAACTTGATGATGATTCATGGATTATTTTATTAAATCTGGATTACTACAATGTCTGCAATATGGACTCCCTTAAAATGTGTGAGTGTGTGGGGGGGGGAGAATCCCTACTACTGGTATTGAATTTTCAAGCACAAATTTAAATACTGAAGTTCATCTGGAAAGATAGAGATGGTTTGGAGCCATGTTCACCCACATTAATTTTTATGCACTTTGTGATCCTTGATCTTTTCTTGTTTGACCACCATTGAGAGCAATCAGAATAATGGCTAAAAGGGACAGGCAGGGTCATCTGCAGCAAGCTAGCATTTTTTCAAAAGGACAAAGGTCTGGGTTGTGAGCTTTCAAACTTTGACCTTTATGTATGTATGTATGTATGTATGTATGTGTGACAAGGCAATGCAAAAATGAAAGTGCCTGACTTGGTATCACAGTTTTGTGATGCACATCTTATAATTTGCCCATCCTCCACAGATGTTCCCAGAAAAAGAAATGTTTAATCATAACACCACACTTATAAAATCCATTATCAGATGGAATACATTGGTCCCACTTGAGCTTTAAACAGACATTCATTCCTTACTGGGTGTTTTACTTGCTATTCCATGAGATTGGGTATAACTTTTGCATTTGGCCTACTATTTTATCAGTTAATAATCTTTAATCCATATTATTTCATGTTCTATGGCTCTACAGGATCCTGCTTTATTATCCCCAAAGTGCCTAACATCTATAGGGAATCATTTCAAACAGAGATAGCTTCATCAGAATAGTCTTAGTAATGTCTTATTTAGACTACCGCAAAGTATTGCATGTGGGACGTTCCTTGAAGTTGACCTGAAAACTGCAATTATCACAGAATGTTTCAGCAAGAATAATGTTAGAAATTGAGTATTATAAATGTATTGTGCCGGTGTTATATGATCTCCACTGGCTCCTAGTTTGTTTTTCATCCCATTTCAAGGTGCTAATATACTGTACAACCTATAAAGCTCTTTATAGCTTGGGACCACAAGATTGCCTATTGTCTGATAAATGCCTTAAGAGTCTGCCAGGTGTCCATACTGGGAGGTGACAAAAGGCATCCAGGAACATCCAGGCGATAGTTAGTTAGTTAGTTAGTTAGTTAGTTAGTTAGTTAGTTAGTTAGTTAGTTAGTTAGTTAGTTTGTTTGTTTGTTTGTTTGTTTATTTATTTATTTATTTATTTATTTATTTATTTATTTATTTATTTATTTATTTATTTATTTATTTATTTATTTATTTATTTATTTATTTATTTATTTATTTATTTATTTATTTATTTATTTATTTATTTATTTATTTATTTATTTATTAGATTTGTATGCCGCCCCTCTCCGCAGACTCGGGGCGGCTCACCGCACGACACAACAGTTCATAACAAATCCAAATATAATTTAAAATATTTAAAAAAGAACCCCATTTTGCTAACAAACACACACACAAACATACCATACATAAATTGTACATGCCCGGGGGAGGTGTTTCAGTTCCCCCATGCCTGATGACAAAGGTGGGTTTTAAGGAGTTTACGGAAGGCAGGGAGAGTAGGGGCAGTTCTAATCTCTGGGGGGAGTTGGTTCCAGAGAGTCGGGGCCGCCACAGAGAAGGCTCTTCCCCTGGGGCCCGCCAACCGACATTGTTTAGTTGACGGGACCCGGAGAAGGCCCACTTTTCAAAGGTAGCCCCATGTAGAGAGCATTACAGTAGTCGAACCTCGAGGTGATGAGGGCATGAGTGACTTTGAGCAATGAGTCCCGGTCCAGATAGGGCCGCAACTGGTGCACCAGGTGAACCTGGGCAAACGCCCCCCTCGCCACAGCTGAAAGATGGTTCTCTAATGTGAGCTGTGGATCGAGGAGGACGCCCAAGTTGCGGACCCTCTCCAAGGGGGTCAATGATTCCCCCCCCAGGGTAATGGATGGACAGATGGGATTGTCCTTGGGAGGCAAAACCCACAGCCACTCCATCTTATCCGGGTTGAGTTTGAGTCTGTTGACACCCATCCTGGCCCCAACAGCCTCCAGACACCGGCACATCACTTCCACTGCTTCGTTGACTGGACATGGGATGGAGATGTAAAGCTGGGTATCATCAGCGTACTGATGATACCTCACCCCATGCCCTTGGATGATCTCACCCAGCGGTTTCATGTAGATATTAAATAGCAGGGGGGAGAGGACCGACCCCTGAGGCACCCCACAAGGGAGAGACCTCGGAGTTGACCTCTGACCCCCCACTAACACTGACTGCGACCGACCAGAGAGGTAGGAGCAGAACCACTGGAGAACAGTGCCTCCCACCCCCAACCCCTCCAGCCGGTGCAGAAGGATACCATGGTCGATGGTATCGAAAGCCGCTGAGAGGTTAAGAAGCACCAGGACAGAGGATAAACCCCTGTCCCGGGCCCGCCAGAGATCATCCATCAACGCGACCAAAGCAGTTTCCGTGCTGTAACCGGGCCTGAAACCCGACTGCTGGGGACCTAGATAATCGGCTTCTTCCAAGGACCAGTTCCCCAATGCTATCTATTTTTTTCTATACTTGACACCAATTTCATTGACTGTCAGCACTGGATACCATCTTTTACTTTAGCTCTTCTGGGCTGCTGCAGTTGGTGGATGGACATGCTGTGGAAAAAGGGAGGAGTGGAGATGGATGGAGACAGGGTTAGATTATAGCCATAACAACTTTCTTTTCCCTGGGAATCAAAGATGTTCAGCCTGCACCTGGAGAGGTGTGGCTGGGAAGCCCCTCCAGTTGGGACGGGGTCATGATTGGACCATTGATGGGCATGTGGGTGCAGAGGAAAGAACTTGATTTGGGTGGAGAAAACCTGGAGGTCTTCAGGTTTTTGAGTTTTCCCAGATGTGCCAATATGACATTTCTAATAAAATGGACCTTTTAGGACAAGGAGGTTTACTCCTGCTGGGGGTGTTACTTGGAACCCTGACATTGACTTTTTGGAGTAGACAAATATGTTTTCATTGTCCCAGGTTATTTAATAAAATGGGCATTGAAATGTTAAACACTTTCTATTGATGCTGTATTTTAGTTATTCAAAATATAGGAAAATCATATTTTTCTAGTTTGGAAATGTCACATACAGTTTAATGCATTAATTAAGAGTCAGGTTCAGTGGCATTTATTTCCTGTTAAGTCATGTTAAGTTTCCACTTTTATATATTGCTATACCATATACCACAGATCACTACACCCTGGGCAGTGGCCCTCAATGGATCTTGAGCCCTTCGGAACTGGGCTGTGAAAGTGATGGATGAGCACATGTTAAACCATCCCCTCACCCCCTGCTGTCCCAGCTGGTCTGCAAAACCAAAAAGGTTGGGGAACTCTGCCATACACTTTAAACAACGAAGAACCTATTAGGGTTAGTTTGTGATCTCCAATTCTGCAATCAAGAAATTCACTTTCTTTGGCCTATGCAAAGCTATGGACAAAAGATTTTTTTAGGAACCACCAAGATGTCCCAACTGTCATAAGATCTTTGGGAACTGCTTTAGTCATTATAAGATTTTTTTTTTGGGGGGGGGGGGGGGGGGTTTGCAAGTTCTCCTCAGCCTAAAAGGGAGGTAGGTTGGTGTGCCCCTTCTGCTATATTAGGGCATTCATTGGTGCCTCATCAGAATTTACTGCAAAAGAGTGAGGCAGCCTTTGCCCTCACTATTTCAAGGCCTTGATTCTATCATTTATCAAACTGGCAAGGGTCCCTGTGGAAAAGAAGGAAATATGATCCTCTTCCATTTCACAATGCAGTATTTTCATTGTGAATTGGGTGTCCATGTTGAGGTCAGAGAGCATTGATGTTCCTTTGTATGACTTCTACCCTTGTGTGATGTGTAGATATTTGGTGATAAGTTTAATGTTTGCAGGTCATAAAAATCAAATATTTATGTGGGGAAAAAAGCCATTGGAATGCTCTTGTAGATCAAGTGTGTATATTATACTGTTGCCTGTTATACATGTTTGTAAGTTTGGCTTTATATAATGGTAAGGCATCTGAATGTCTAATTAAAAGGGAAAATATTCAGTTACTAACAACACATTTGGAACAATATAGAGATGTCTCATTTCATCTGAAGTACAAAAATGTTTGAGCACTTAATTATAAAATAATACATGAAACTTAGGAAAGCAGTTTAAAACACAGAGATTTGTTTTTGCCAAGAACACAACAGAAAAGATTGGATGTTCCAAAGGACATCAGTTATATTAAATTAAATCCTGATGAGTTTTAAACTTTGCTCTCTATGGTTAATTCACAAAGCTAAATCACAATCTGTGCCAGTGTAAGACTGTCTATTAATTTGCTACACATTGCTTGTTACATTTAAACAACCCGTAATTGTAGCAGTGTTTATAATGTGGACATTTGCTATGGAACTTTTCAGAAAACTCCATCATCTATATGTGAACCTTTTTGGATAAGCATAATTAACAATGTATTGTTAAATCTGAAACAAGTACTGGTTACAAGAATGAATAATATTTTGGCTCTGGATTGCAAACATCTTCAAATGAAGTGCCATTTGAAGCATATTTAAAAATAATAATATTTAGGAACTTTAGGACATTAGTACAGAAATTTATGGACTGTCCATTAAGAATAACTGGTGTTGCATGGGGGTCACTGTTCCATAAGACCTTATGCACAATCCATTGGTACTCCTGGACTAATGACTCCTGATGGAGAAACATGTGACAGTCATGTCTAGGAGAGCCTTTATACAACTTCATGTTAATTTGTGTCTGTTCCTAGATGAACTTATTCATGCCCTGGTCACCTCCCAGTTGGATTATTGCAATGTGCTTTCCATAGGACTGTCACTGAAAAATATCAAAAAATGCTAGCTGTGCAAAATGCAGTAGCGTGAGCAGTTATTTGGGTTTCTGGTAAACCATATATTGCATTTCTGGTAAACCATACATTGCACCAATTTGTATGGCATGGGTAACCAATTTGTTTCTGGGTTCAAATCAAAGTTCTGGTGTTCCCCCCCCCCCCCCCCCCAAAAGACATCCCTTGATAATAAGTCCAATCGGGCTTTTGAGTGCATGGCCATAAGGCCAAGCACTTATATCAGGGTTCAAAAAAATATAAGACAGGTTAAAAAGGGGTGGGGGGAAAGAGACCAGAAATTAAGGAGTGGCTACATATCAAATTGAGACCATGAATTCTTTAAAAAATCTGTAACTAATGCCTAAGGATTGAGGAGATTTGCTTTAAAAAATACAAGAAATAGAGAAGATAATAATTCAAAGAGAATATTTTGAAAAGTAGAATTGAATTAAAAAATGGAAAAGGCAGAGTCTGAATAACAATGAGGAATGAGATTAAGGAAGGAGAGGAAGAAATAGGCCTAAAATTAAGAGGCACAAGAAAAAATAATTATTTTAGAAAGTTAAGCCAACAGCAGTTGTTGGAGCTAAATTTTAGATTCAATTGATGGAGAACCCAGAAGACAAAAATAGGTTTTCTTTTTGGAGGTAGCTTTTTTTCAGTGACATATACCTAGAATAAAGAGTCTTATATAAGTAAATGTCACAATAATAAGAATTTTTGGAAGAGCCACTGTTAGTTTAAAATTTGAGAATATATCATCAGTCTGTTAATTATGAGGTGAGTTAGGACAAAAACACTCAGGGAAAGGTAAAGAATGTGGAAGAGTAAATAGAAGGGGAGGAAGAAAAGGAGTAGAGAGAGGTTAGGGGGGAGTGAAGGAGTAAGAAGGTAGGAAGAAAGAGAGAGAGAAAGAGAGAGGAGAATGCAAGGGGCAGAATAAGATACAGATTTTTGAATTTATTTTATTTATTTATTATTTGGATTTGTATGCCGCCCCTCTCCGAAAACTCGGGGCGGCTCACAACAAGTGAAAAGACAATCCAATACATTAATCCAATTAATTAAAATATTATAAATTTAAGAAAAACCCCTATACTAACATACAGACACACACAAGCATACCATATATAAATTCAACGTGCCCAGGGGAAGATGTTTAGTTTCCCCATGCCTGACGGCAAAGGTGGGTTTTGAGGAGTTTACGGAAGGCAGGAAGAGTAGGGGCAGTCCTGATCTCCGGGGGGAGTTGGTTCCAGAGAGCCAGTGCTGCCACAGAGAAGGCTCTCCCCCTGGGGCCCGCCAACCGGCATTGTTTAGTTGACGGGACCCGGAGGAGGCCCACTCTGTGGGACCTAATCGGTCGCTGGGATTCGTGCGGCAGAAGGCGGTCTCGGAGATATTCTGGTCCAGTGCCATGAAGGGCTTTAAAGGTCATAACCAACACTTTGAATTGTGACCGGAAACTGATCGGCAGCCAATGCAGGCTGCGGAGTGATGGTGAAACATGGGCATACCTGGGTAAGCCCATGACTGCTCTCGCAGCTGCATTCTGCACGATCTGAAGTTTCCGAACACTTTTCAAAGGTAGCCCCATGTAGAGAGCATTACAGTAGTCGAACCTCGAGGTGATGAGGGCATGAGTGACTGTGAGCAATGAGTCCTGGTCCAGGTAGGGCCGCAACTGGTGCACCAGGCGAACCTGGGCAAACGCCCACCTCGCCACAGCTGAGAGATGTTGTTCTAATGTGAGCTGTGGATCGAGGAGGACGCCCAAGTTGCGGACCCTCTCTGAGGGGGTCAATAATTCCCCCCCCAGGGTAATGGACGGACAGATGGAGTTGTCCTTGGGAGGCAGAACCCACAGCCACTCCGTCTTATCCGGGTTGAGCTTGAGTCTGTTGACACCCATCCAGGCCCCAACAGCCTCCAGGCACCGGCACATCAATTCCACCGCTTCGCTGACTGGGCATGGGGTGGAGATGTAAAGCTGGGTATCATCCGCATATTGATGATACCTCACCCCATGTCCTTGGATGATCTCGCCCAGCGGTTTCATGTAGATGTTAAATAGCAGGGGGGAGAGGACCGACCCCTGAGGCACCCCACAAGGGAGAGACCTAGGAGCCGACCTCTGTCCCCCCACTAACACCGACTGCGACCGGCCAGAGAGGTAGGAGGAGAACCACTGAAGAACAGTGCCTCCCACTCCCAACCCCTCCAGCCGGTGCAGAAGGATACCATGGTCGATGGTATCAAAAGCCGCTGAGAGGTCAAGGAGCACCAGGACAGAGGACAAACCCCTGTCCCGGGCCCGCCAGAGATCATCCATCAACGCGACCAAAGCAGTTTCCGTGCTGTAACCGGGCCTGAAACCCGACTGCCGGGGACCTAGATAATCGGCTTCTTCCAAGGACCGCTGGAGCTGGAGTGCCACCACCTTCTCAACAACCTTCCCCATAAAGGGAAGGTTGGAGACTGGATGGTAGTTATTAAGCACAGCTGGGTCCAGGGAGGGTTTCTTGAGGAGGGGGCGCACAAGCGCTTCTTTATAGAGTGATGGAAAAACTCCCCTCCCCAAGGAAGCGTTGGTAATCTCCTGGGCCCAGCTCCGTGTCACCTCCCTGCTGGCCGAAACCAACCAGGAGGGACACGGATCCAGTGAACAGGTGGCGGAACTCACAGCTCCAATGGCCTTGTCCACTTCATCAGGTGTCACCAGATCAAACTCTTCCCAGACAGGTGGACAAGTACGTGCCCCAGTCACCTCGACTGACTCGTTGTCAGTCGACTCTGTTTTACAATTGGAGTCGAGGTCGGCCCGAATCCGAGCGACTTTATCAGCGAAAAACGTGTTAAAGTCCTCGGCACTACTCTGCAAGGGCTCCCCAACTCCCCCCTGATTAAGAAGGGAGCGGGTCACCCTAAACAGAGCGGCCGGGCGGGATTCCGCTGATGCAATCAAAGCGGCATGGTACGCGCATCTTGCCGCCTTGAGCGCCACTTTGTAAGTCTTAATAAAAGCTCTTACAAGTGTTCGATCAGATTCAGACCTACTCTTCCTCCATGACTGTATTTTATTTTAATATTTTAAGGTATATGGATATTAATTTGTATGTGATGTAGAAGAGAATTTTTTTTTAATTAAAAAAATATCTATAGTGGGGTGAAATCCAGCAGGTTCTGACAGGTTCTAGAGAACTGATCCCCCAGTGGGTGGGAATGGAAATTTTGCAATATCCTTCCCACAGGAGTGGGGAGGAAATAGGGATTTTTCAGAATACCTTCCCTTCCCTTGCCCACAAAACCACACCACACCCACCAAGCCACACCCATGGGACTGGTAGTTTAAAAAATTGGACTTCACCACTGATCTATAGTCATACTTGGAATACAATATGGCAATGATGACCATATTCCCACCAGTTGTTATATTTTACCAAGATCTTCCTTTCAACCTTACCTGTTTTAGAGGCCTAAACAGATTTGCACACATCCAAACAAAAAAAATTACTGTATCTCTGTAAGAGAATTATTATGAGGCCTAAGTGTGGTTCCTAGGCGTTATAAAAATAGGAGATTTTAATTCTGTTCCTTAGCTATATCGCAGCTTTGCTTTTTTCTAAAAAACAAAACAACAACAGAATATTTTTAAACATTACCACTTCAGCAGTAGGGCACTGGAAGACACAAAAGAAGGAATCAGTAAGCTTCGCTGATTCTGCAGACATATTGCCTGCACTATTTTACAGTATCTTCATGGGTACGAAATTAACGGGTCTTCACTTACTTAAAAGTAACCCAGCCAAAGCATCTTCTTGGTGAATGGTTAATGCTCATTTACTTTCACGCTTTTCTTTCAGCAAATATGCATTGAAAATCCCATCCAAGTTTTTACTGTTTGGTGGTTGTCATTTTCTTCTCTTCCACTCTTTAATCTCCTGTCCTTCAATAGATTCAATGATGACTGATTGTTCATTGTTGGAAAACTGGAGAAAGCCTCAAGCTGGATGGCAGGGCTCCTTGCACATTAATATTTCACTTGACCTCCATGTAGCAATAACCCCTTGACCTTCACTGTAGCTCACAGACAAGGGAAGTCATAGAGACCCATCTCAGCACCGTCACGGTTCAATAGTTAAATAACCCCATCCATCCATCTCTTCCTCTGCAAAACCAACATGCCTTATGATAATGGCTTTTCTTCTTTTTCAATTTATCAGCTTAAAGACATTCATTTAAGGAAAACAAAGAAGAGGAGGAAGCAGGACTGGAGGTGATTTCCTAGCAGCTGCTTTTAAAAGCTATCCTTCCATCACAAACCAATATCCTCGTCAATTTAAATATGCAGGTAATCCTTGCTAAGGGATGTATCCCCTTAGTACATCTTCTTATGCCCAATTCAGTTTAATTATTCTCTTCTGCCTTTTCTCAGGGGGGTGTCCACAATGTCAGTAACGTATAAATAATTTTAGATTAGCTACTGGATCATGTGGAATATATGTTCATTTCAAGCAGGTAATTAAAGAACAAATCAAACGTTAAACAGCTTGGTAAGAATGTCCTTGTTCAGAACCAGGGATCAATAAGAATGCATTATATGTGAAGCCATAGGATTCCTAGGAATTGCTAATTTACATTTTAACCTAAGGCTTCAGTAGAATGGCCAAAGGCATTGTATCCATTGTATCTCTACAGTACTGACATTGAATTTTATTTTGCCATTGGATTAAAACAGAGTCCTTTTCAAAGTCTGTAGTTAAGTCTAGTCGGACACATCACTCTTTACCCAATGAAAGGTATCAGCCAATAATGCTCTAGACCAGTGATGGTGAACCTTTTTTTTCTCGGGTGCCAAAAGAGCATGCGTGCGCTATTGCGCATGTGTGAGTACCCACACCGATAATTCAATGCCTGAGGAGGGTGAAAACAACTTCTCCCACCCCCTGGAGGCCAGAAATGGGTTTTTTCTTAACTTCTGGTGGGCCCAGTAGGCTCGTGTTTCGCCCTCCCCAGGCTCCAAAGGCTTCCCTGGAGCTGGGGGAGGGTAAAAACACCCTCCTTTTTTCAAGCATGTTCCCATTAAACCCAGAAGAAAGATTTCTCATATAATTCATTGAAAATTTGCCCACATATTCTTGTGAACCGCCCCGAGTCTTCAGAGAGGGGCAGCATAAAAATCTAATATATTATTATTATTATTATTATTATTATTATTATTATTATTATTATTATTATTCTCCTCCTATTGTTCACGCCTTACATTATATCCAGTTTCTTGCCCACTGAATCATACAATGCTTTACATATTCATTCTCCAAATCAAATTCAATAACCATTTATAAACCTTGGCAATAATATGTTTATCATTACCCTTCAGTAGTACAGTACTTCAAACTCATTGAACAACCAATGAAATTCAAAATATATGATGGAGACAAACTAGTTTCCTGACAATATGCTGTTTGCAAACATCTGTTTGTAAGTACAATGGTTTTCTTACATGATGTTTATTAAGTGAGAAAAAAATAGGAAAGCTGTAGAATTGGGGAGGGAGTTTAGGAGATATGGCAAGTAAACTGTAGGGACTGATTATGATGCTGCCTATTTAGAAGTTTAGCTTTCTTAAGTGTTTATAGATTCTGTCTTTATTTAGCTAAGAACAAATTATGTGCAATGGTCACTAACAAGTTTGACCTAAGATAGTAATCAATTTGATCTAACAGGAACTGAAATGGAAGCTCTTCCATAGAGATAAGAAATAGGGCTCTAAAATATGCCAGCCTACTGCTCCATGAAGAGTAGTGTACTATGTGTATGTTAAATTGCCATTTCTGTCAGATTCTTTAATTTCAAATGAATAATTATGCTGCTTTTCTTGGGTGCTAAAATTTTTATAGGTTTGAAACATTCATGGAACATAAGAAGCCAACTTTCAGAAAATTTCAGAAACAGTAAAAAGCACTGGAAGGCATTTACTCTTGCACAATGGTGTTTCTTCCATATTTTATTTTATAGCTCCATTTTGCTTATACAAATGCTCACAATTATCAATTACCAATGGTTTCAGAAGTATGAAGAAACACCTACTAAATTGGTCCCATAAAAAACGTAACTTTTTCCTTGCAAATGCCCGACCGGCGACTTAAACCGCTGGCCGAAATTGCCCCCGGAGCAGGGGGATGCTGCTGGCGGCTCCACAGAGCCCCAAACTTCTGGTTTCCAGTGAAACTGGAAGTTCGGCTTTTGGCAGCGCGCCAGAAAGGTGCGCTGCATTTTGGGTGCAAGGGGAGGTCCTTGATCGCCCTATTTAAGGGTGATCCGAAAAGGACCTCCTCCTTGCTTTGGCAGCCCCTGGAAGAGAAACACCCGCCCGCCCTCTGCTATTAACAGTGTGTCCTTAGGAAGTCGCTTCGGGGGCTGAATAGGAATTTTTTGCGGCCTCCTCTTTAGAGGCGGCCGTTTTTTCGCCTATTCCACACTGACGATACGGATGGATTGGTTAGGGGGTGCAGCGCACATAGATGTCAGAATAGGCCTCCCTTTGGTCACTGGGGTTTGGCGGATTAGGGGCAGAAATGGGCAATTAGAAGCAACTGCTCATGCTCCTTTGGGCATCCTTTTAAAGGGTGTTGGACCACCTCTCTCCAGGAACTAGAGGTTGGAACAACATCGGGGATTGCAGAAAGGATGTCCATGGGAATCACCGGATCCAATTTCCCACGGAGATTGGAGGGTGAGCTCCTCCCACATGGCTAAGGGGCATGGCTTGGATCCAGGTGAAGATGGCTAATGTTTGAATGAAACTGCTATTCATTGTACAGGAACTGAAGTTTTGATTAATTCAACAGGAATCAAATTGCTCTAAAAATCCCAAAGTGCTCTAAATTAGTTCTTACTAGGGTATGTTGAAAGCTCAGGAGCAGTCCAAAGCTTTTTAACTGGAATGTGCCAGTGACCAGGCCAAACAACAATGAACTACTTTTATTGAGGATGGCTGTAATAATAAAATCTTGTAAGCCTGATTGTCCTCCTCCTTTTAGAGAAACATATTTATCATTATTATTTAATGTAGGGGAAGAATGGCAGAACCTAGGGACAGAGTTAAAAGAGAGATCAGCCTAGAATCCCTTTGTGGACACCAGAAAGGTAAGTCCAACTCCTCTTGAATTCCACTGACCCTTATCTAACTCCCAGCAGATGCTAATCGTTAGTTGAAAATATTCCCGTGCATAGCGTTAATGAGCAACAATAAATTTAATTATTTATTATATTTGTTTGCTGCCTGTCTCATCTCTGGGTGGCTTACTACATTAAAAGTGGAAAAACAATAAAAAATATTCTCTATGTAGTCCTCAACTTACAACAGTTCATTTAGTGATCATTCTAAGTTATAACGGCACTGAAAAAAGTTACTTATGATCGTTTTTCACAAATAAAACCTTTCCAGCATACCCATGATCATGTGTTCAAATCCAGATGCTTGGCAACTGCCTCATATTTATGACGGTTGCAGTGTTTCAGGGTCATATGATTCCCTTTTGCAACCTTCTGAGAGTCAAAGGGAAAAGCTAGATTCACTTAACAACCATGTTACTAATATACCAACTACAGTGATTCACTTAACAATTGTGTCAGGAAAGGTTGCAAAATGGGGCAAAACTCACTTACTAAATGTCTCACTTAACAATGGAAATTTTGGGTCAATTGTAATCATAATTCAAAGTCTACCTATATGTATGTGTGTGTGTTGGATCATCCTGTGTGGCCTTGAACTTTCTCACCAGATAATAATGCAGATTAAAGTTATCACAGTGCACAAAAATATAAATAAAAGAGGTGAAAATCTTGGCAAATGTCCCTCTAGAATTGGCAATTCAGAAGAACATGGATTGTGGTTTCTATGACTCCTATATCAGAGGGACAGTACTGGTTTTCATATGGGGTTTTCTTATATTTTCCTTCCATGACAGTTGTGAGGAGAACATTAAATCTAAATTTGCATTATAGCAAATTAATGGGCTACAGAGAATATTTATAGCTCACACTCTCAATACAGATCTGCCGTCCACCCGCCCGTCCTTTATTGTTTGTTGTTATTGTACATTGTTTATCGTAGGATTCACTGTATAATTCTTGGTTTTTTCTTTGTGTTTCTTTTCTCTTTCTTTTCTTTTCTTTTCTCTTTTCCCCCTTTTTACATGCTTGTATTGTTATTTGTACTGTTACTGTGTTTATTGTATTTATCTTTGTAAATAAAATTTATTTTAATAATAAAAAAATTAAAAAAATAAATCTAAATTTGGGGACTGTGACATGATGAATTGCTTTTTACTGAGTTTCAGATAAACTCCGATTTCTGCATGTATATACAGTATAACCCAAATCAGGATTGTAAGACAGAGAGTGAAAAGGCACTTAAAAGCACATTCTTCTCCTCTTTCTCCTTCTCTTGTCTCTGAATTCACAAGAATCCTTCACAGATTTACTGGTTGAAAAATCCTACCTATAGATGTTTTTTTTCCCTTTTACAAACCTAGCAGACAATGAAACAAGATAAGCTCTGCACAAGGCATACTAAACATGTTACAGTTTCTATTTCCTTAAAAATTTGAACATGTCTGCAAAAACAAATATCAGCACCTATATCTGTGTCTTATCATCTGTAGATAGCAATGTAGGTACTCCTTTAAACAAAAAGGAATCATCATGAATTATTTATTTCCTTGTCTTCCCCCACCCAAAAAAACCCCATATATTACTTAGCACATACCTTATTAAATAGACAAACTTTTCCAGTTAAGCTTATTTAGATTAAACTTTTCAGGCAGCTCCGAAATTGTTGCCAGAATTGATTGGATTGAGAAAGGAGTGTTTCCAACTTAGGGTGTGATGGTTTCGATCGTCAAAAGAATAATACATTTTCCTGAGCACAGCTGAATGCACTAATCACACAAAGGAGAAATTGAAAAGGAACATCTGTTGTGCCTTCTTAATGCAGAGTGACAAAATAAGCAAAGAATGAAGATTGGAAATGATTATTTCTATTTTCCTGAAATCCAGTTTCAAGGTTGCAGTGTGTCCTATGGTTAGCCTCACCATGATTTACATTTTCTCTCATGTCACAAACAAGATTATTTTTCACGAGAGGACCATTAAATGAAACAGTTGGACAACAATAATGAAGGATTAAGGGTGGAGTTAAGGAAAACTTTTATTTGCAGTGTATATTTGTATCAGCATATAAAATGTTATTTGTTTATATCTTATTGAGAAGGTGGAAGAGTAAGTAGAAGTGGGAGATTTGAGAAGATTGTTCAAAATAATGGAGTATGCATGACCTAGACACCTGAAAATGATTCGAAGGAGGAAATATCCATTTAAAGCAAAGAACTAACCCTGGCTATCAAAAGTGAGCCTGTTGTAGAAGCCGACTGGCAGAGCAGTGGGGAGGAGTAAAAAGAGGGATGGGCCTAGAATTGTTACATAGCCACAAATGAACTGTTCACTCCATCTTGACTGCTGTTGACTCTATAGGCAGTTCTGACAATTTTGAGAAGATTCCTGTGGGTAGGGTTTTAGCAATACATCTGCTAAATTGTACCTTGACATGTCCATCTTGTCTTTTGCCAACATCATTTAAAGACATGAAGCTATTTGCTTATGGCCTCTATTCTAAGCCTGAACTAGGCAAATAAGTTATATTCAAAATTATTGTTGACCTAAAATAATACTAAGCAAATAATGACAATTATATCATGAAGCCCTGTCATTCCTACCAGATAGACTAGACCAAGTGAACAACTGCATAGTCTGAAACTACTTTTATGGAAATAGGATATATTGAAAAAATTATCTTACATATTTGATTGTGCTGTGTCTTGTCTACCTTCTGATTGGTTAATTATATGGCATTGAGTTACTTTCAATTGCTAGTGACTACATAGAAAGCATCTGTGGAATCACCTCTCAGTGTTATGTTGTAGTTCTGGACTTTAAAAATGCATTAACTCTGTTTAAGAATCAGTTCTTGTATATTTCTATCAGGATAATATTCCATACTGTCCATAGACCCTGAGTTGATGTACCACCTATGAAAAAAATAAAAACAGTGTGGGTTTGGGAGATTTGTTTCTGCTTTGCTCCAGGGTTTTGATAATGATCTTCAGATCTTCCAATAGTGCACCAATCGGTGCAGTAACTAAATCATTCATCTTGTATCTGGTCTTCTCTTTCATCACACCTTTCCCAACATTGTAGAGGTAGCTGTTTGCATAATGTATTCAAAGAATGCTATTTTGACCCTAGTCATTGTGCCTCAACTGGTTGATTTTTTAATATAATGATTGCGATCCATTTCCTTGTCTGTTCATAGTATTCTCAGCTTCGACTTTTGCTTCCACAGATTGTCACATGGAAAGCATGCTGCATGGTTTTAAATTTTGAGGTTATAGACAAAACCAGGCATTAGAATCTTTTCCAAAAGTCTTTTCCAAAGGTCTTTAGGTTATTGTACCATGTACTAATCTGTAGCATGTTTCTGCACTCCTGGTTCCTTTAATGATAATAGTTGACTCTAAAATGTAGAAGCTATTGACCATTTAAATATCTTCACTGACTTTTCTAAGCCTGGTTACATATGTGGTTTTCTTTAAACTTAATTCCATTTTTTTTCACAATGACTTTCATTGTAGAACTTTCATATCATACATACTTCAGCTATCAGTATTCAATGTTATGTATCATTATCTCAGAACAAAAACATGCTTGAGAAGTCATTGAAGGGACATCATAAGTTAAGAAAGTGTGTACTTTGATTTTGGATCCAAGTCTTAACTTGAATTGTCAAAACTCTTGGCCAGGACAGAACTGTAGTATGATAACTTGGAAATATGCCTGGCTCAGTTTTATTGTCAGAAAAGAGAGAAACTAGATCAAAATGATGCCCATTTGAATAAAGAGCAAGCAGGGAATCATAATTATTTTACAAAACAGTATATAAATATTTTGCTTGCTTGCTTTAGTTAATACCATTTAAAACAAATCCATCTAATTTTAATACAATTTTAAAAATCCAGTTTTTACTACAATAATTTCTGACTTGATTCTGATTCTATTCCTGGTTGCATATTTATAGTTACATCTTAAGTTCCCCTGAATTAGGTAAATCTGAAAGCTGCTTTCTGCGATAGATCAAGCTTGTCATTTTTTGAATTGGAAAGGATTTCTGTGCTTTTACATTGTAGGTGTAGTGACGGTGTTGTCAGTTCTGAAGATTTACAACCTCTGGACATTTTCTACTATTGCAGACAAAGTGTTAGCCTTAATGTAAAGCAGGGCCACCATCAGGAATTTTGGGGCCCCATACAGCCTAAGTGTCTGGGCCCCCCCCACCATTTTAAAACTATTTTAAGTCGCCAAGCCACTCCATCCCCCGGGGATCATTTCCTGCTTCACGCCAAGTGAGGCGGTCCCATAGGCCAGTGTTTCCCAACCTTGGCAACTTGAAGATATCTGGACTTTAACTCCCAGAATTCCCCAGCCAGAGAATGCTGGCTGGGGAATTCTGGGAGTTGAAGTCCAGATATCTTCAAGTTGTCAAGGTTGGAAAGCACTGCCATAGGCTATTTCAGGAACTGGGTTAAGCTGATTGTGTGGACTCATCCAGGAGAAAAAAAGAAGCGGAAGTGACAAGGGAAAGAAAGATCCTGGCATCGGTCAGGCGGAGCAAGGCTTATTTACGGCTCCTTGGCACTTCTCCCTTCTTGTTGACAAAACCATGTGCTTTCTAGCGAGGGGAGAGGGGAGGGGGATCCCACACCCGGCAGCCACCAGAGAGGAGCTGGAAAGGATGAGGGGAGAGAAAAAGCAGGGTACCAGCAGTCAGGTGGGTATCTTGAGGGGGCACTCCCATCTGGAAGGAAGGGAAGAAAGGCGAGGGCGAGCTAGGAAGGAAGGAAGGAAGGAGGGAAGGAAGGAAGGAAGGAAGGAAGGAATGGTAAAAGGGGCGATCAAGAGAGGAATGGGTGAATGAATGGACAGAGGGTGGGAAGGAAGGAAGGAAGGAAAGAGGGAAGGGACAGGAACAGAGGAAGGGTGCAAAGAAAGCAAGGAAAGGTGTGAAAGGGGAGAGTAAGAGAGGAAGGAGTGAAAGAAGGGAGTGAGGGAGGAAAGAAGGGAGGAAGGAGAAGGAAAGCAAGAAATGGAGGGAGGGAAGGAAAGGAAAGAAAGAAAGAAAGAAAGAAAGGGGGAAGGGACAGGAACAGAGGAAGGAAGGAAGGAAACTTATGAAAGGGGAGAGTAAGAGAAGAAGGACTGAAGGAAGGGAGGGAGGGAAGAAGGTAGGAAGGAGAAAGAAAAGAAGAAATAGAGGAAGGGAAGGTAAAAGAGAGAAAGAAAGAGAAAGAAATAAAGAAAGAGAATGAAAGAGAAATAAAAAAAGAGAGGGGGAATGAAAGAAATGGAAGGAGGGAAGGAAGGAGAGAAAGAAAGAGGAAGAAAGAAAGCAAAAGAAAGAAAAAAAGAATGAAAGAGCAAGAGAGAAAGAGAGAAAGAAAGAAAAAGAAACAAAAGAAAGAAAGAAAGAAAGAAAGAAAGAGGAAAGAAAGAGAATGAAAGAGAAATAAAAAGAGAGGGGAAATGAAAGAAATGGAAAGAGGGAAGGAAGGAGAGAAAGCAAGAGATGTTGTTGTTATTATTAAATGCAGATCCCAGGATTCCATGCTGCTGCCTTGGAATTCTGGGAGCTTCTCTATGGCACTGAGTTTCCAAAGATCTCCGATTTGAGGCTTGTGGGATGAATTGGGGAGCAAAATTTAGATCAAGGGAAACTTCAGTGTAGCCTGCTTTCCTTCTGGGTTAACTTTGAGGCTATGTCATGATGAATTTCATGGGGAGTGGATGGGATTTCTGGGAAAAAGGGCTTTGGAAGGTGAGTCTGCAGACCCCACCTTTCTCTCTGATAGGCAAAGAGGAGGCATCCCCCGAAGAGAGGTGAGGCCCCCTCCCCAATTGGCTACCTAGCCCGATTTCCCTTTGCTGCGTCTGGGGCCGTTTCAGGCGAGGAAGTGTTCCAGGTGGGGTGACCTTCATGTCCCCCCCCCAGCGCCCACGGGTCAGACCCCCACCCAGCCCCTACTTTCCGCTCCCTCTTGCCTACTCAAGTTGCTGCACCGAGGCGCCCCCGCCCCAGCCCCCTCCTCAGTTAGCCTGCCTTCTCCGCAGTCTTCCGCGGTGGCTTTTCGGGCGGAGGGGGCCTGGTTCCGTGGTGGGTCCGAGCCCCCCCGGCCTCCCCCGCCCGGGGCATTTCCTCTCGGCGTCAAGGAGGCGCAGCAGCGGGCGGAGAGGAGGGAAGGGGGGGCAGCGGCATCCCTTCTGGCCTTGGCGGGCCGCCTGACCCTCCCCACCTCCTGCAAACGCGGCGGGTGGCAGGGGGAGAGCGAGGAGCCGGCTCCGGCGGGCGCGGGGCTTGGCTGGCTGGCTGGCAGGGGGGAGCGCTGCTGGTGGTGCGGAGGGAGACCCTCCTCCGGGAGGGAGGGGGCCAGGCAGCAGCTAGCCAGCCAGCCGGCGGGATGGCGCTTCCGAGTTCGCAGCCAGCCGAAAGGAACGCTAGAGCGGGCGCGCCTCCAGCCACAGCAGCTGGGCTCAGCAGGAGAAGCTCCGCCCCCCCCATTATTCAATTTCCCCGGGCCCGGTACGCCCCTCCCAGTAATACCTGTCTATCGGCGGCCCTGATGTAAAGACAGATCCGGGATAGGTTGACTCAGCCTTCCATACTTCCAAGGTTGGTAAAATGAGGACCCAGATTGTTGGGGACAATAAGCTTACTGCAGTGAAGGGCTACCAAATTTTTTACTACCACATTGTGGACGTGGCTTATTATTATTATTATTATTATTATTATTATTATTATTATTATTATTTAGATTTGTATGCCGCCCCACTCCACAGACTTGGAGGACACCCTGCATTTTCTTTCATCTTTCAATACAAATTGGGTGCTCTGGGATGGAGCTCCATTTTTGCTATCCCACTGCATTCCCCCACCTAACCCCGTCTGGCTTTTCCACATCGAAAAAAGCCCGCCCGCTCACCCTCACGTTGATGCCGACCTTCGTTCTTCATCTGAAGCACAGCTGAAAAGTTCCTCAGCTGTGTTTCAGTTTGCAATGTTGTCCTGAACATGCACAGAAGTGAAATTGCATGGTGGGATGCATGTGCATGCACGGATGTGCACCAGTAACGAAATGTAACTGGAACCAGTATAATTTTATCCAATAGGAGTGCAGAAGATATTGCAAACCCTGGTGGTTGCTTTTTGAAAGCAGCTGCATCTTGCTGAAGCCCAGTCATTGTTTTGCCCCTAGAATTCGCTTATTGACTCCAAACAAGGCCACAGTATATTCATTGCAGTTCCTTACTTAGTGTTGGGTGACAGTCCATAACAGTCTATTGATGATGGGCTACTTGCTCTACAGATTAAATAAACTTCTCCATAAATTATAAAGAGAACCAAGACAGGAAGAAAGTTATTCCTTCACATTGGGCCTTTAGGTGCTAAAGAGTGCTTGCTACTACATTTCACATCCTTAGGGAGTGGCTTTAATAGCTTCAAAGCAGTTATATAAAGTGTAGTCTTAAGATGTACTGGTTTGGAGTGAGGAGAGGAATTGCTTCCAAGATTCTATTATTAGTGCAGTCTAAGTGTCTTTAATTGAGTATCGCTGTTTCATCAGATACATGTTCTGAGAAATTTGATATCCATAGGTAAATATGCTATGTCTCCCACAAAAGATAGCATCTCCAGCAGTAACTGAATAGAAGAATTAAACCATCAAAGCCATTTCCTGAAATGATCTGTGCTGACTGATCAAACAGAAGCCCTGCTTAAGAACACCTGTTTACATTTAGGATTTGGAGTAACATTTGCAACATTTTTGGTTTTGCTCTTTTTAATTGATCAGTCACCTCCCAGCAAAGTGGGATATCAAAATGATTCCCATTTTTCAAAGAAGCAGTGGGAGGGCTGCAAAATATTTTGATTTGTCAGAGATCAAAAACTGAGGCCAAGGATATTGAAATAAAAGCCAGATTTTCTAAGCACATTATTTTATGGGGGGAAAACATAACACATAGCATCAAAAATGATGCCTTGTTATGAAGTTATAGATAGTTGGTGTCTTTATGTTGAATTAGGCACAAGTGGATTCAAATTCATAGAGGTAGAGGACAAACCCTTTATTCACAGCAGAAAAATAGCTCAAGAATCCTAATTTTAAAAGACACAAAAATGACTCCTCCCCCTCCCCCCATTTTTCCTCCTCCTCCTTTCTAAAATATATGGGATTTGTTTGATGAGGCTATCTTACTAGAATTACGCTATTTATTAATGGCCATATCCAGTGAATGGCTACCACACTGTGGGCGTGACATATACAGGAGGTCCTGCATTTTCTTTCAACTTCTTTCAGTGCAAATTGGGTGCCTTGAGGTGGAGCTCCATTTTTGCTACCCCCGTCCGGGCAGTAGCCCACCCCTGGTCATATCCAATGTTACTTCATTTTTCTCCAATATAAAATCTTTGGAACACATCAGCAGAAAGAAAATAATCAAAGTACATCTTTATTTCAAACTTTCTGTGCTGTAGATAGCTTTCTTCCCATTCCTGTTGAAAATCCATTTTGTTTGAGTGGTATCAGTTGATTTCATATTTTCAACTGACTTATAACTGGATATATAGCCTATACCAGTGATGGGCTCATACGGGAACGGTCAGGAACGCAGTTCCAGTAGCAAAATTTGGAGCTCCACCCCAGAGCACCCAATTTGCACTGAAAGATGTTGAAACAAAATGCATAAGCCACGCCCACAGTGTGGTAGTAAAAATTTTGGTAGCCCATCACTGCCCTATACAAATAGATATACCCTATTCAGTTATAATCCTATATATTCATGACTGCATCTCTAATGATTCATCTGTTAAACTATTGAAGTTGGGAGATGGCACAATAGTAAACCAATAAAAAATTCTATTCTATTCTATTCTATATCCCCTTTTGAGGAGATTGCCCTAAGGCAGGGGTCCCCAAACTTGGGAACTTTAAGACCTGTGGACTTCAACTCCCAGAATTCTCCAGCCAGCTGTGCTGGCTGGAGAATTCTGGGAGTTGAAGTCCACGGGTCTTAAAGTTCCCAAGTTTAAAGACCTCTACCCTAAAGGAAAAGCTTCTGGAAAGCTGGGGGGGGGGAGACAGTGTAAATGGTGTTGCCATTTGTATGTAATATGAATACTCTGGATTTGGTTGACTTTTTAATTACAGCATATTTATATAGTGTAAATCTAAATGTAGATAGCTTTGTTGTGTTGGTAGCATAGATCAGCAATTTTAGAAAGTTCATAATTTGGGCTATTCAATTTCCCACTTTAGAATTTTCTGAATTGCTTGTATAGATTCAGAGAGTGTGTGGGGGGGGGAGGATTTATTTATTATTTAGATTTGTATGCCACAACACCTCACTTATTTGCTAGATGTATACCTTTCCTTTCTTCCTTAACAGCTCAAGGTAATTTTGATATGGGATCTCCGTTTATGCTATCACACCAGTCATCCTCTGAGGTAATGTCAACTTTCAAGCGAGGCCAATTCAGGGACAATTCCACAACTTTGACTGGATCTCTGTTTTACTGAAATAAGCTAGAACATTTTGACAATGTTAAGGCGGGTGGACTTCAAATGTGAGCATTCTCCGGCCAACCTGGTTGCTGGTTTGGGAATTCTGAAGTTACCAATATTAAGAAATAACCATAACAATAACCATAAGGAAAAGGAATGCTCAATCTGAGTATTGTATTGGCAGTTCTGTGCTAGCAAAAACTTCAGAAGAGAAGGATTTAGGGATAGTGATTTCTGACAGTCTCAAAATGGGTGAACAGTGCAGTCAGGCAGTAGGAAAAGCAAGTAGGATGCTTGGCTGCATAGCTAGAGGTATAACAAGCAGGAAGAGGGAGATTATGATCCCGCTATATAGAGCGCTGGTGAGACCACATTTGGAATACTGTGTTCAGTTCTGGAGACCTCACCTACAAAAAGATATTGACAAAATTGAACGGGTCCAAAGACGGGCTACAAGAATGGTGGAAGGTCTTAAGCATAAAACGTATCAGGAAATACTTAATGAACTCAATCTGTATAGTCTGGAGGACAGAAGGGTTAAATAAGGTCCAGGAGGGAAGTGTTTTTAATAGGAAAGTGAACACAATAACATGGGGACTCAATCTGAAGTTAGTTGGGGGAAAGATCAAAAGCAACATGAGAAAATATTATTTTACTGAAAGAGTAGTAGATCCTTGGAACAAACTTCCAGTAGACGTGGTTGGTAAATCCACAGTAACTGAATTTACACATGCCTGGGATAAACATATATCCACCCTAAGATAAAATACAGAAAATAGTATAAGGGCAGACTAGATGGACCATGAGGTCTTTTTCTGCAGTCAATCTTCTATGTTTCTATGTTTCTATAACCATAACAATAACTTATTAGATTTGTATGCCGTCCCTCTCCAATGGTCAGAATCTTGAAAACCTGTATGTGTTTCTCCTTCCTTTCTTTCTATACCTCAGTGAATTAGGGTAGAGCCTGTCTGAACTACTTTCTTATACTTTTTCTGGTTCTCTGAGCTTAATAAATGCTTTCATAGCCATTTCTTTGTATTTTCTCCAAGGGGATCTTTGTGGCTCTTTATATAGTAAATTGGGCCAAAAGACAGTGTCTATGCCCAAAATTTATTGCCCCAGTTTTTATTGTCAAGGGTGAAAGTGAAATTGGCTCTCCTCAATCATCATCCAAACTTTAATTGTTGAGAGTATATTTAGCCTTCCATCTTTTTTTATATATAGTAAAAAAAAGATCATAGCTACCTTAGCTGGACTGAAACTATTATACGCAGTGGGATAGTCTTAGCCTTCCTTTCCATGGTTTAGAAAATTCATTTCTCTATATATGCATTGCATTTGTTTAGAAATTCCTTGGTTTAGAAAATTCATTTCTCTATATATGCATTGCATTTGTTTTGAAAGATACCACTGGGATTAAGATGAAATAAGGAAAGAAGCAAGTGGTTCAGAGCCATCGTATTTACCAGGCCATAACAAGATCTCAAATCCCAGAATGACAGCTCTACCTGACAAAGTTAGCTTGCTCCACATCTCTTTACTGGCAGCCAAATTTTCTCATAATTAAGGTTGATTCTACATGTGAAGCAATAGTTGCACAAAGTTATTTCTTCTTTTAGGGAAAACACCTGGAATAGAGGGTTTTGTTATGGTTTGACATTAATTTCTCTTAATGTGCCTTTTTTTTGGTAATATAATGTTCAAAAACTAGAGAAAGCAAGAAAATGCCGAAAACTGGTTTCCTGCTTGCTTTAAAACAATATCTTTAGTTGTACAGAATTAATTATCCCAGCCCCATGCCTTTGATGTGGATTTCATTATTAGGACCTTGATTCCATTCTTCAAACTTTTCCTCTAAGATAATATGGCCCATAATCTGCAATAAAATGCATGTTTTCATTCTGAGATTTGGTAACAGGGGACAATATAGCCCTGTGTACAGATTGAACATAACATCCTGGCTCACTGTTTCCCATCAGGATCTATAATAAAATGTTTCTTTCATGACCACCTACTAAAATTTATCAAATCTGGTGTTAATTAGCCTAGTAGGAAGTATCTCTTTTCCACAGAGAATGGTAAAAAATGTACAGGAAGGAAGAAAAAAAATTGTTTCCTTGCTCACCTCTTGTTATTTAGACCTAATGGAGCTAAAATGTGACTGTGGGAATGTAACGCATAGGCAAACATATATTTCCCTTAAGTAGGAAATGCCATTTCTAATCAACTTCATTTAAGGATTTGATGGACACATAAATCTTTTTGTAACGCTACAAATGAAGCCGAAGAGAACTGTAAGCATTTACCAGAGAGCTAAGGTCAACCTGCTTGAGGTCTTTCCATGTGTTGTTCTACCCCGCAGAAAAAATGTTGTTATTTAAACAAATATTCCTAAAGCAGGATATTGAGGTCATAAGACTAAGAAGAGATTGATAAGATTTAATACAACAAAGAAAAGAAATTCTCACCTTTGATGGTGCTTAACCAGTTCTGAGATTCCCACCCTCCTGAACCTCTTGGGGAAAAAGTCAGCCAAAGAAAACCAAGGCTTATGTTGAAAATATGAATGTGAGTTAAGTGACTGTTATATCATGTAACAAACCAAGTTATTCACAAGTTGATAAAATTAATTATTGGGGATAGGGAAACAGCACAAGTTAACAAAAAAGATCTTGAATTACCTATTGATCCTTAGGAAGTGTAAATCAAGATAAAGGAAACATATATTTATATATAAATATATTTATAGCTGTTTCTGCTGTTACAAGAATATAGATCGTGGCACTGATCATAAGTGCTATTGAAGTAAGATTGTTCTGGTATGGAACTGAACTACAAGTAGTGGTTGATTTATAGCTATTCATTTACCTGTTCAGTTTACAGCAGCTTTGAAAAAATGACTTGCAATTTATTTATTTATTTATTATTTAGATTTGTATGCCGCCCCTCTCCGAAGACTCGGGGCGGCTCACAACAAGATAGAACAAATCATAAATAATCAGAAAACTTTAAAATTTATACAAAATTTAAAAGAACCCCATATACTAACAGACCCACACACAAACATACCATGCATAAATTAAACATGCCCGGGGGAGGTATTTCAATTCCCCCATGCCTGACGACAGGCCTCACAAGACTATCACAGCATCCCAATAGTCTGAATAAAGTTCAGGCCCTTGCTTTGCATTTTTATGACATGTGTTTACAACAATATACTTACTTATCTTCACTGAAATAAGTGTGTTTCAAATAAGAATATCTACATACTTTAGCTAAATAATATTTTAAGAAATTATACCATTCCATAATCCACATTGTTCCAAGACATTTTTTAGCTGCAGAAATTTGTCTTCCTAATAAATTAAACATTGGCATTAGTACAATTTGAAATTCCCAATAAAGTATTAAATAACAATTGCATTTAGACTTATATACCATTTCACAGTGCTTTACAACCCTCTCTAAGTGGTTTGCAGAGTTTACAGACCATTTCCCCCAACAAACGTGGTCCTCAATTTACCGACCTTGGATGGCTGAGTCAACCTTGAGCCAGTGGGAATTGAACTGCCAAACTTCTAAGTCAGCAGTTAGAAGAATTAGCTAGCAGTACTGCACTCTAACCACTAGGCCACCACAGCTATAAATGTATAAAGCTATGCAATATGTATCTTTTTCTTCTATTCAATGGTGTCCAAATTTTGGAAACTTCCTGAAAAATCAAAATAATTACATAAAAATAATGCAACTGCGTATTAATGACAGACAATGATAGTTGTTGTAGGTACAGGGAAGAAAGCAAGAATTTAATTGTTGCAAAAATCTTTTAGCACTTAGTATTTAGACTTATATACAGTTTTACAGAGCTTTACAGCCTTCTCAAAGCAGTTTACAGAATCAGGATATTGCCCCCAACCATCTGTGTCCTCATTTTACCAATCTCAGAAGGATGGAAGGCTGAGTCAATCTTGAACCTGGTGAGAACTGAACTGCCAAATTGCAAGAGTCTGCGGCATACAAATCTAATTAATGATAATGATAATGATGATGATGATGATGATGATGATGATGATGATGATGAAAATAATAATAATAATAATAATAATAATAATAATAATAATAATAATAATAATAATTTAGCGGGCAGTAAGCAGAAGTAGCCTGCAGTACTGCAGTCTAACCATTGTGCCACTGTGGCTCATTTTAATATATGTTTGCTTCTATGTGATGTATTTAGGTGATATTTTTATGCTAAATATTTTGGCTCTTGTTCCCTTGCTTGCCACTAATATTAAAATCTCATGTCTGTAAAGGCTTTGCTTGAAGTGGCCATAATTCATTGCTATGATATCCTTGTTGTGATTACAATATGGATACATTCATTCACCAAGATGTCCATTGATTAATCATCCAACCTTCATTCTAGTCCTGTTGATGGAAAAAAATTTGAGACAACCAAAATAAGAGGACATAATTATGTGCATGAGACTTACTGATGAGTAAAAAAAGGAACAAAAGGCCGTTTTGTTTTTTATTTGCACAGTCCACAATTCTTCAAAATATCTGTGTATGATTTGAATCAAAACAGATTTTTTTAATTAGAAATATGTTGAAAAAATGAAGATGAGTGAATATGTTTATAGGTTATATTGTGGGATAGTAATAAAGGACTATAATATTTTCCCATTCCAAGGATACACTTCTTTGTTATGGAGCCACCTGGGGATATAACTATTCTCCTCTCTTGTGGTCTCAGATAATTCCATTAACTTTAATTACAAACACTTCTGCTATACTAGCCAGTTTTTAAAGCTTCCAAAGATTGAGCCTCATACAGAAACAGGAATTACACATGGTGTAGATAGCACCTCATCATTATTATGATTAAACCATACATTAACCTTTTAAAAAATAGGTAGCACTGATTTGATTGTTTTGTTTTTAATTGAGACACTAAAATGTTGCTTTAATTTTAATCTGAAAAACAAAACATCAAAGGTACATTTGGAAGATTCAGTGAGTTAAAGTAATCTGACATATGAGGTTATATAAACAAGGGAAAATTTAAGTTTCGCTATTATGGCCTACTTATCTCTTGGGAGGCAGTTTCATCAAAAGTTCTTCTGCATATAAATTTAAAATAACATTTACTGCATGTTCACTCTTTAAAATGTTGTCATTGTTTCACAATTACCAACAAAATTCAGATTAGGATTGTATGTAAAGAATTCAACAAAAGTTTGTTGTAAGCAATAAACATTAAGCAACATTATTGTCCTTAATTAAGACTGCAGAAATCTAGAAATCTAGGTTCACATTCGTAGTTCATAACATGGGCAAGTCTTCTCAGTTCAAGTATCCTCAAGTTGATTGGATGCAGTCAGTGGCATATCACTTGCAAGATAATCTTTAAAGTTGATATTTTAGCTTGCATCTACTGTAGTAGTATGAAGATGCTTGCAGTAATCTGGGACTATGTTTACATATGTTCTCAAACTACTATGTGTCCTTATAGTTAATAGGAAGCACTACATGTGGCATAGTGTGACAAAAACTGGTAACCAGATCCTTTCTTATCTTATTAAAGACCAAAGACATGGTAGATAGTGGTGAGGAATATTCATGGCCCTTCTGTTAATGATAAAGTACAGAAGATTGTAACTTGAAATGTGAAAGGAATATATAATAAAAAGCAGGAATAGAGAAAAAGGAAAATGTGTGTGTGTGTGTGTATTCCTTTGTGTAAATCTAAGGAAGATGCAAATCTAGATAAAGTTGCACTAAACATGAAGTTTATGAATGGAAGATAAAAATTGAATTATGAATGAAAGTGCTAAAAAGTGCATTTGGAAAAATGAATTGGTTTAATGTAGACTGCTGTGGATACTTATGAAGATAGGAATTCATAATTGTTGAAGTTTATTTGTTAGGCTACATGATGGTAGTAACTACAGGCCAGTTAGCTTGACATCAGTTATAGTTAAAATGATGGAGACTCTACTCAAAAAGAGGATAAATCAGCACCTAAAAACCAATAATTTATTGGACCCAAACCAGCATGGCCTTATTGAAGGTAAATCATGTCAGACTGTGCTCATTGATTTCTTTGACTATGTCACGAAGGTGTTGGATGAAGGTGGTGTCATGGATATTGCTATCTGGACTTCAGCAAAGCCTTTGATACTGTTCCACATAAAGAGCTGATAGATAAATTAGTGAAGATTGGACTTAATCCCTGGATAGTTCAGTGGATTTGCAGCTGGCTGAAGTGTAGATATCAGAGGGTTGTTGTTAATGGCGAGTATTCTGAGCAGAGCCTGGTTACAAGCACTGTGCCACCAAGGTCTGTTTTGGGTTCTATTCTTTTTAATATCTTTGTGAGTGACCTAGGGAAAAGTTTTGTAGGGAAGGTTTGCCTATTTGCCAATGACTCTAAAGTGTGCAATAGGGTTGATATTCCTGAAGGCGTCTGTAATATGGCAAATGATTTAGCTTTACTAGATAAGTGGTCAAAGCAATGGAAACTGCAGTTTAATGTTTCCAAATGTAAAATAATGCATTTGGGCAAAAGGAATCCTCAATCTGAGTATTATATTGGCAGTTCTGTGCTAGCAAAAACTTCAGAAGAGAAGGATTTAGGGGTAGTGATTTCTGACAGTCTCAAAATGGGTGAACAGTGCAGTCAGGTGGTAGGGAAAGCAAGTAGAATGCTTAGCTGCATAGCTAGAGGTATAACAAGCAGGAAGAGGGAAATTGTGATCCTGCTGTATAGAGCGCTGGTGAGACCACATTTGGAATACTGTGTTCAGTTCTGGAGACCTCACCTACAAAAAGATATTGATAAAATTGAATGGGTCCAAAGACGGGCTACAAAAATGGTGGAAGGTCTTAAGCATAAAACCTATCAGGAAAGACTTAATTAGCTCAATCTGTATAGTCTGGAGGACAGAAAGGAAAAGGGTGATATGATTGAAACATTTAATTATGTTAAAGGGTTAAATAAGGTTCAGGGGAGAAGTGTTTTTAATAGGAAAGTGAACACAAGAAGAAGGGGGCACAATCTGAGGTTAGTTGGAGGAAAAATTAGAAGTAATGTGAGAAAATATTATTTTACTGAAAGAGTAGTAGATGCTTGGAACAAACTTCCAGCAGACGTGGTTGGTAAATCCACAGTAACTGAATTTAAACATGCCTGGGATAAACATATATCCATCCTAAGATAAAATACAGAAATAGTATAAGAGCAGACTAGATGGACCATGAGGTCTTTTTCTGCCGTCAATCTTCTATGTTTCTATGGTAATGAAAGAGATAGGAATGATGTGTATTTGTTTGTTTGTTTGTTTGTTTGCTTATGTTTTTATTTATTTGTCAAAAACATACAAGTAAGACAGGGATGATAGGCACAATGGTGCGTTTATGCATGCCACTAACAGACTCCTTAGCAATGGGGTGAGGTCGACTGTAGATAGTCTAAGGCAGTGCCAAAAGTGTGTGTGCATGTGCTAGCATGCATGCACGAGTCCCCACACCCATAATTCAATGCCTGGGGATGGCAAAAATAGCCTCGCCTGCCCCCCCAGGCCCTCTGGAGGCCTAAAATAGCCAATTTCTCAAACTCTGATGGGCCCAATAGGCAATTTGTTTGCCCTCTCCAGGCTCCAGAGGCAAAAATGCCCTCCCCTATCCCCCCAAAGACTCTCCAGAAGACAAAAATGCCCTCCCAGAGTCTCTGGGTGAGCCAAAAATCAAATGGCCGGCATGCACATGGCCATTGGAGCTGAGCTAGGGTAACAGCTTGCATGCCAGCAGATATGACTCCACATGTCATCTGTACCATAGGTTCGCCATCACTTGTCTAAGGTTAAAGTTTTGGGGTTTGGGGGTTTGGTGCTTTCGGCTTTGTCACCAGATCACAAAGCCAAAAGCACCAGCCTGAAGATGACAAGTGGGACCTCGTCGAAACGTCACCAGGATTCTCTGAACCTTACACAAGAAGAAACCCAAATATGCCAAGATCTACATACATACATACATACATACATACATACATACATACATACATACAAGTATGTATGTAATATACAGTACATTACATTGCAATTATTTCACGTAACACATAAAGAATATAAAAACATATGTAAATTGTTTGATAGCACCTATATTGTTTGTATTGTATTGTTGATAGCACCTATATCTCTATTTTAAAGAAAGCACTTAGATTTCAAAAGAGATATTCTTGGGCGAGCATATATATGTGCATGGATATACAGTACTGTATATGTATGTAAATGTTTATTTATTTATTTTTATCAAATTCATACACTGCTCATCTCAAGATATCAGGCCACAATGACCAGCTTATATAAGTTCTGAAGAAGAAGCAAAACCTGCCAGTTTAAAGTGACCCCTAGACCTTTTAGACTCTCTTTTATTAAAATAATTGATTTGAGAGTTTAATAGAGTTTCATAACCTCAAAATTTGTGTCTTTGAATACAAAGTTGCCCTTAAGCCTGAAACATCAATCACAGGCCTTACCTAGTCTGGTTGAATGCGTTTGAAAATAACTTAGAAGAAAAGTGTTGGATCTTGCTCAATAGCAACTTTCTTCTCTTTAGAGGAATCCAATTTTTTTCAGGCTTTGGAGAGAACTTGAAATAAGATGTTGCTGCTTTGAGGAATCCATTCATTAAAGTCCAGGAGACTCTTAAATCAGTAACACCTTTTATCCAGGCTCCTGTGGGAGCAATGCTTGTTTCACAGATACAAAAAATGGTATTGTGCTCACACAAAGTCCACAGCACTTCTACCAATTCATCTGAGAAGCATGCATAATTGTGCTACCTAGAGCTGGTTTTTTTAAATGGTTGGCAAAAGAAAAACCCTGATTTATTTTGCATTGATTGTACTGAGAAATACCAAGCAGTCCTTGAAATCAGTTATAATTAGTAGTGGACAACAGCTATCCATTCCTGCTGTAAAACTTCAAACAGAGTCTGTTTTAAGTGAAATAGTTATGCAAGGAACTGCATATGGGCTTTTTGCTCTTTGGACGTTTTGGTTTAACTTTCACAATTATGGGTTTTAAACTGCAGCCCTTTTCTCAACAGACATTTGAAGTATGATCTTTGATTTGGGTAGTATAAGAACTGGGATTTCCATATTAGAGAATACAAATAAAAGTCATGTGTTTATGTATATGC
Source organism: Erythrolamprus reginae (assembly GCF_031021105.1). Lineage (NCBI taxonomy): Eukaryota > Metazoa > Chordata > Lepidosauria > Squamata > Dipsadidae > Erythrolamprus > Erythrolamprus reginae. The sequence goes on from NC_091950.1 coordinate 300,954,253, forward strand.
AAATTTCCCTGTCAGGATGTTTGCATTTAATTATAATAGGAAACATTTGTTAGCAGTCCTTTATGTTTTTCATAATACAGTAGTGGATTTCACTACTATACAAACCATTACCATCACTTTATATTTTGCTGTGGCAAAAGAATCACTTTATATTTTGCTGTGGCAAAAGAATTGTCCTATTCCATTAATGTGGTGGAATATTGACCTCTCATAACTTCAGCCAGAATGAACAAATAAATGTGTGTTAGTTAAAAAACAAGTCATAATATATTTTGCATAGCACCAAGAAAATTAATAGGATGTTCCTGACTGGCTCTGTTTGTAAAGTTTAAGACAATCCTGCTGACAAGCATAAACGATTACCTATCAAAAAAGTAGCCATTGTTCTTTCTCTCCAGTTTACTCTCTCTGACTTGAAAACATAATTATAACAGTACAAAGAATAGTAGATACATTTCTTTTCTCTCACAGACTCAGTAAGATAGTTTAAATTAAGCTTTAAAAAATTAATATGTGCTTCATCTCCTTCAAAAATGCCTGTTATTTATTCACCACATTTATCTTTCATGAAGTTTATTCCTTCTTTAGGCCAAAAGACATCTACTTTTTGAGATTCAACATACTGCTTGATTCAGCCCAAGTTATAAACAACAACAACTGCACCAGATTTAGCCCAGATCCAGACAGCAAAGGATCTTAAATGAAGCAACAAAGGTCCAGTAAAAATAAAAGAAACATTTAAATAATCCACAAACTGAAAGTATGTTCCATTATGCACTAGTTAAATTGCAAATTGACAAGACAGTTTTCTATATAATAAATAATAATATGTTATTACTTAAGATAGAAATAGAACACTAATTTATTATGCAGTATGGAAATTACATTGCTGGAAGTCAACATTTTTGAAACACAGAGGGAAAAAAACCACTAGCTGCTTCTACTAATAAAAAGGTAATTGAAAATACATTTTTTTCACCTTGGAATCACACAGCTTGGAGTGGTGCGAAATGTTTATTTTTTCATCCATTCACTGCTGTCTGATTATTGGAAGCTGCTTGGACATATCTCTTGGTTTTTACCTATGCTTTAACCACTATAGCTAGTCCTCAATTTACAAGCACAATTTCTATTGCTAAGCAAGCTGCTTGTTAAGTAAGTCATGCCCAATCTTGTGACCTTTTCATCTATGCTTATTAAACTAATCACAGTCCTATCCTGCTCACACATGCACGCACCACAAGGGTTTGAAGTATTTATTGAGACTTCACCTGACCGTAATTGTATTTCTCAGGAATTTCCATACAAGGACCAGAGCAAAAGCCAATAAGTCCAATTTCCCAAATCAGGAAAAACATAGAGCAAGTCAAGCAAGGACAGGTCCACGGTGCAAAACATAAATCTCGCAAGCCAAAATCCAATTTCAAGATCCAGAATGTAAAGTCCAGAAACAGAGTCAAGGGTGGAGTTCAAGGCAAGGTATACTGTGGCTAGAAAAATCCTTGTGCTCTGAAATGGAAGAGTCATTCTCAGTGTTGCTCTCCTCCACTTGCAGGGATAAATAATTGATGACACAAAATGAAAGAGAGCTACATTAGACTACAGGTAATATTTTGGTCATCATTGCCTTAACATAAGAAAAAAATGATGGGATTATATTGATGTTTAGCAAACAGTGGTGGGTCAGGAGATAGGATCAAAGGAGGAAAATGGTCTATTATTAATTACTCACTTAAGTAATGAAATACAGAATCTGAATCAGCGGTGGGTTCATCCCGGTTCTGCCAACCAGTAGCGCCAGCACTAGGATGCTCTGCCCACCTACTAAGGACACTGGGATACTTCTATGCATGGGGAGAAGAGTCACAAGTGCACGCGAAGTGGTAGCAAAGGGTTTTAGAACCCACCACTGGTCTGAATGTAATAATCTTCACAAATAGAAATGCAAAGCTTAATTTAATTTAATTTATTACATTTATAAGCAACCCAACTACAGTAATACCTTGTCTTATGAACTTAATTAGTTCCGGAAGGAGGTTCGTAAGGCAAAAAGTTCATAAGACGAAACAGTGTTTCCCATAGGAAACAATGTAAAAGCGATTAATGCATGCAAGGGGGGAAAATCGCAAAATGGGACTCCGCTGGCCGCCGCCTGGCTATCACCTTTTAAAACAGCCGGGAGGCTTCTCGGCATTCTCCCGAACCTGAACCCGGAAGTTCGGCAAAAGTTCTGGTTCTGCTTTGGGTTTGGGTTCCGGAGGCCGCCAAGAAGCACCCAGCTGTTTCAGAAGGTTACAACCGGGTGGCGCCGCCCGGCAGAGCGCTGTTTTTGCAATCGGCGGCGGCGTTTTCGGCCGATCTGGAGGCTGAAACGGAGGTAGAGAATCCCAATAGGGAATTCCATGGGCGGAGCTTTGACATCACGAAGATGTCCTTCCTGGAGACCACGTTTCAACCTTCTGAAACTGCCGGGCGCTTCTCAGTGGCTTCTGGAACCTGAACCCGAACTTTTGCCAAACTTCCAGGTTCGGCGTTCGGGAGAACGTCGAGAAGCCCCCCAGCTGTTTCAGAAGGTGACAGCTGGGTGGTGCCACCCAGCGGAGCGCCATTTTGTGATCTGCAGTGGGTTCGTAAGGCGAAAAAAGTTCGTAAGAAGAGGCAAAAAATTTCTGAACCCCGTGTTCGTATCTCAAAATGTTCGTATCACGAGGGGTTCGTATCACGAGGTACCACTGTACTTGCAGACTCTGCAATTTGCTTTGTTTACCTTCATCATTGGTCTTGATTGGGTAATATAAGCCAACAAAAGATAAAAGGAAACAATTAGTAACTAATGTGCCTGTCTTTTTCAACTTTGCAACACATTTGTTTTGGTGGTAAAATATATTACAGGCAGTAGTAAATAATTCGGCAGAATAGGACCCCACAGAATGTGAACAGTCAAATCAGGCACTAGATAAACCTCTCTATATAGAATTCTTCAATATATAAAATTTTCTGTGTGCTTCAATTATATACTGCCTAACAGAATGTCTGTAGTGCACTGAAGTTACAAACTAAGTGATGGATAGATAGACAGACGGTATGCAGCTACATAGCAATTGCTTGAATATTATACATCCTACATGCTGGTGGAGAAATAGAATAGCAGTAATCATATATGGGCAGCGCCGGACTTACCCGGCAGGCAGGCTTTGCTGGAGGGACCGGGAGACACGGTCCCTCATGGCGGCCGCCATTTTGATCCCGGGCGAAGTCTCGCGATGCGAGACTTCGCTCGGGAGATCAGGGCCTGATTGGCCAGGCCCTGATTGGTCCGGGCGGGGCCTGCGTGCCCTATATAAGGGCGAGCAGGCCCGGGGCTCTCCCTTTTCGCCCGGACTGAGCTTCAGAGCAGACGTTCGTTCGTCTGCTCCGGCGGCCATTTTAGGTGGCGACCTCGTGCGAGGCGCCATTTTGTGGCCTGTTGTCCAGCGAAGAGCCTTCTTAGTGTTTAGCGGAGCCAGCATCGGCTGGACTCCGCTCCGGTTTGGAGCCTCATTGCCTGTTTGGGGGTGGTGGGGGGTGCTGCCTTTGGGAGGCCCCGCGGGCTTGCGGTGTTCTCGGGGTGGCTTGTGGCCTGGGATAAAGGCCTGGTGTCGGGCCTTGTTGCCCCCGGGGAGGAGGGATTAGCCTCCTGAGGGGGTTTTGTTCTGCGGAGGCCTGCTGCTTCAGGCAGGCCTTTGCCAACGCGGGGCAGGGTCCGTTGGGCGTTGTTCTGCCCTATCCCTTCTTGTTAAAGTAGATTTATTCTTACTGTAATGGCCCCTAAGAAGCGGCCAGCTAAGGCCCTCCCGGCCCAACCAGTGGTGCGGCCTAGGAGGGCTGCCAGGCCGTCTGCCCGGGCTCGGGCGGCGGCAGAGGGGCCCCCGGGGGGGATCCCGGTGGGGGGGGTGGTTGGGTTTGTACCCACAGTCCCTCAACCCGCGGTGTCCCCTTCTCTCTCCTGGGCCAGGGTACTGGAGCGGCTCGATGAGTTGGAGAGGTGGCGGTCGGGGGCAGGCCCGGAGGGGCTTTCCTCGGCTGCCACCGCAGCATGGGGCGCAGACCCCGAAGAGGAGTCGGCCCCAGCAGGGCAAGTGGCCCACGAAGTACAGATGGTGGGCACCGGACAGGCGGGCAGCATCGGGCAGACGGGCCATGCTGGACAGATGACCCAGCCTGGGCAATGGTCATCGTTCCAGGGCCCAACCAGGATGGGCCCACCGTGGATGTCTTCTACCCCTTACGGGGCAGGTGAGGTTGCACCACATGCAGGCACATCTCCGCTCCTGCCCATACAGGGTCCCGGGTTCATCCCGCCAGCTTTGGGGGGTGGCAACAGCTTCACGGGGGCTGCTGCAGGCACCTGTGGTCAGGTCTGGTCTCCGCCAGCTCCGCCAGTGGGGGCGCTGGGGGTACCTGTCCCACCTGGGGCGGGGGTGGGGGGTTGGATTCCTCCCCCACCGGCCATTATGCCACCGGTCCCATTCATGTATCCACCGGGGCTTGGGGTGCTGGGCTCGGGGGCCACCACGGTGTGGGACCCGTTCGCCAGCATCAAGCCTGGGGCCATCCCTTGCGGGTTGCCCGCCACACCTTTAGGGTACCATCTGCACCCGTCAGTTAAGGAGGCAATCTGGCGGGGGGAGTACGTTGATTTGTTCTCCATCTTGAACAGGGAGGTCCCTAAACAGGACAAGGAGGTGGTCCCTGGGGAGAAGGTGAAAAAGACAAAGGTCACGAAATGCTTCAGCTCGTGGCTGTATGCCTTTCTGACCTTTGCGTCGGTGGTCATTCAGAGGCAGCCGGGGAGGGCCGCTGCCTTGCTGAAGTACATCGACCTTATAGCAAGGGCCCATTTTGAATATGGGGGCACCATATGGAGGCATTACGACAAGGGTTTCCGTATGCGTATTGCCCATGACCCCTACTTGCCTTGGGATATGGTGGTTCCGGACCTGTGGTTCCAGGCCACACATATGTCAGGGAAGGAGGGCTGTGATAGGACCGATAGCGGTCACTTTATGGAGGAGGAGCCAGCGACGCCCGCACCGGCCAAGGCCGTGGCGGGTGTAGTTGGTAAAGGGGCCTCTCTCGTGTGCCACGAATTTGCGGCGAAGGGGGCGTGTTTTCGCCCCATTTGCCGGTTTCGTCACGCCTGCGGAAGTTGTGGGGGAAACCATTCCGCAGCCGTGTGCCCCCGCCCCAAGAAGGGGATTGAAAAGAAAGGCTCGGGTCCCCCAAAGCCTCCCCCACCTGCTGGGGGAAAAGGGGCCCAGCCCAATTAATTTAGTGGTGCTTGAGGGTTGGTTGGGCGACTACCACCCTCGCTCGAGAGCGGCCGCTCTCTTGCTAGGTTTTTCAGAGGGATTTAGGATCCCTTATCAGGGTGTTAGGAAGGCCTTCATGTCTGACAACCTTAGGTCGGTTGTTGGTCATGAAGACATTGTTAGGGAGAAGATTGGGAAGGAGGTTGCCGAGGGCAGGGTCCTCGGGCCCTTCTCGGAGCCGCCCTTCCCGAATCTTCGGGTGTCTCCCTTAGGTGTGGTCCCCAAAAAGGCGAGTGGTGAATTTAGATTGATTCACCATTTGTCTTTTCCAAAAGGGGAGTCAGTGAATGATTTCATTCCTGACGAGTTGTGTTCAGTCCGGTATGCGTCCTTTGATGCAGCCGTGACCATGGTTAGGAAGTGTGGGGTGGGAGCCCTTATGGGTAAATGCGACATTAAGTCGGCATTCCGGCTCCTCCCCATACACCCAGACGACTTTGAGCTGTTGGGCTTCCATTTCGAGGGGGGCTATTACGTGGACAGAGCTTTGCCCATGGGGTGCTCTGTCTCGTGCTCTCTTTTTGAGAGTTTTAGCACCTTCTTGGAGTGGGCGCTCAGGAGGCACAGTGGTCTGGGTACGGTCGTTCACTACCTTGATGATTTCCTGTTGGCGGGGCCTGCGCATTCGGAGCAATGTTTTGCTTTGATGCGGGACTTCGAAGCCCTTTGTGCTCAATTAGGGGTGCCTTTAGCCTCTGAGAAGACCGAAGGCCCCGCCACCAGGATTACCTTTCTGGGTATTGAATTGGACTCGGAGGAGCAATCTTCTAGATTGCCCCTGGAGAAGTTGGTTAAGATTAAGCGGAAGCTTGATGAGGTCCTGGGCTGCCGGAAGGTGACCCTACGGCAGCTCCAGGAATTGGCGGGCATTCTTAATTTTGCCTGTCGGGTAGTTGTCCCTGGAAGGGCTTTTTCCAGGAGGTTGTATGATGCGATGAAGGGGCTCCGTTTGCCTCATCATCGTACCCGCCTTTGCGCTGGGGTCAGGGCTGACCTCGGCGTGTGGCGGGATTTTTTGGATAGATTCAACGGGTTGTCTTTCTGGAGGCACGAGCTTCTGTTGGAAGCTGAGTTGCAGCTCTGCTCTGACGCCGCGGGGACTTGTGGTTTTGGGGTAGTGTTAGGTGACCAGTGGTGCTGGTCGGCATGGCCTCCGGAATGGAGTGCCTCTTCGTTGGTTAAGGACCTGACGTTCTTGGAGCTCTTCCCCTTAATAGTGGCCTTAGAGCTTTGGGGGGAGCAGTTTAGGGACAAGACCGTGCACTTTTGGTGTGACAACCTAGCGGTTGTCCATGTGGTGAATGCCCTGTCCTCGAAGAGCGACAGGGTCATGCGGCTTGTCCGCCATTTTGTGCACAGGTCCTTGTCTCTAAACGCACTGTTTTTGGCTAAGCATGTCCCCGGGTTAGATAACGGGGTTGCTGATGCCTTGTCCTGTGGTCAGTTGTCCAGGTTTCGGACCCTGGCCCCGTGGGCCCGAGAATTGCCAGAAGCGTTCCCCAGCCACCTCTGGAGTCTGGGAGGGATCCAGAGTGGTGGAGAGGCGAGGCATCCCGGGCAATCTCCTTGTCTGTAGCGCCCGGCACCCTCAGGGCATACCAGCGTGCAGGTAAGGAGTTTGGGGAGTTTAGGCAGGGCAGGGGTTACCAGCTTAGTTGGCCTGTCCCTGTAGAGCATTTGGCCGAGTTTTGCGTCCAACTCAGGCAGCGTGGCCTGTCAGTTAGGACGATCCGGTCCCGGTTAGCCGGCCTCGCCTTTCTGTCCAAGGCGGGGGGGTTTGCTGATCTTTCGGGTGACTTTCGCATCCGGAAGATGCTGGAAGGCTGGCTTAGGGAGCAAGCGGGGGCCCCAGGTGACACTCGCCAGGCTCTGACGGTGGAGCAGCTGTCTTTAATCAACGTGGTTTTTGGCAGTCTGTGTTCCTCATTGTACGAGGCCCGTCTTTTTAGGGCAGCGGCTTGTGTCATGTTCTTTGGGGCCCTTCGGGTCAGCGAGGCCATGGCTTCGTCTCAGGCTGACACTTCGCTCCGGGCTTTCCAGTTCGCTGATCTGGCCTTTAGACAAGGGGGGGTGTCCCTTGTAGTGAGGAGGTCTAAAACGGATCAGCTACGCAGAGGGGTTACCTTACACCTTAGTGCGGCCACCGACCAGTCGGTGTGTCCGGTGGCCGCCCTACAGCTTTATTGTGGTATGAGGGGGTCAGGTCCGGGGTACCTGTTTAGGCATTGTGATGGTACCCCTCTGACCCGTTTCCAATTCTGGGCTTTAGTATCTAGGGCGATGGCCCAGGTGGGCATGGATCCCGCCGGTTATGGAACGCATTCGTTCCGTATCGGCGCCGCCACTAGCGCGGCACTTTCTGGTTTCCCGGCCCATCGGATTCGGGAGATCGGCCGCTGGCGGTCAGCGGCATATTTGGGTTATGTTAGGCCCGCTGAGGATCCCAGGCAGGGCTTAGGCTAGGTAACCTCTCTGTGTCTGTGTCCTCTTGCAGGTCCCCAGGCTAACACGAAACCGACGGCGCTGCTGGGTGGCCACAGCATGATTTTCTGGGCCGGCCGCGCGGCAGCCAGGAGCGCCATCGGGACCCACCTGTCCCTGGGGCGGTGGGTCAACGTTACCTGGATGGGCCGGAGAGGTATGCGGTGGGAGGGTCTCCTACCGGCGTTGCTGGGCGGTCAGCATTCTGTGGCTGCGCCCGGCGATATGGGGGGCGGCTCCTGGAGTCGCGCCCAAAGGGGTCTGGGTGGGCAGCGTCCTGTGGCCGCACCCAGGTGGCTGGTATTGCACTTAGGTGGCAATGACCTGTGCATACTGGGAGGCCTGGCGCTGCTCATCCAGGCACGCGAAGACCTGCGAAGGCTTCGTGAGGTCTGGCCCACCACGCAAGTGGTGTGGTCAGAAATATTACCTAGGATTGTGTGGAGGGATGCCTCTTCCCTTAGGGCCATTCACCGGGCTAGGCGAAGGGTGAATAGGGCTATGGGTAAAACAGTTAGAGAGTTGGGTGGAGTAGTAATACCTCATCCCCTTATATCAATAGACCAGCCATGGCTCTACCGTGATGATGGCGTTCACCTGTCTGACCAGGGGAACGCCATCTTCTTACAGGACCTGCAGCGGTCTCTGCGTGAGCTGGCGCAGCTAGAGGGGGGAGTCGGGGGGCCAAGATAGAGATCTGACCCCCGCTCCTGTGGCAGGTTAGGGGCGGAAAATTGGGTGGTTTAGCAACCGCGCGTTCTCCCTTGGGCATCTTTGGGGATGATTGACAGGTTCTCTGCAAGCTCATGGAGGGAGTTTCTGCCTGAGCAGCTGGGGGGAACCTGTCTTTGGGTCCTGCACCTTTAATTCCCCGATTCGGGTTAGCCGGTGGGACCCCCCTCATGCACAGCATGGCAGAAAAGGTCACAGGTGACGGCCTGGCCCTCACCTGGACCTTGCATCGAGATACGCCCATGAGTTGCCCAGGAATGTTTACTGGCATAACGTCATTTCCGCCCCGGAAGTATTTGTTTGACCCTGCAGGTCCATTTCCGGGTCATAGTTGTTTATGCTAATTTATGCAAAGTATTTGAATAAATTATGCAAATTTATGTTAATAAAAATGACCCAATTTTAAATCCAGCTCTGGTGTCCGTGTCGTTACTCCGTCTCTCCAGCAAGGGCAGCGCCGGACTTACCCGGCAGGCAGGCTTTGCTGGAGGGACCGGGAGACACGGTCCCTCATGGCGGCCGCCATTTTGATCCCGGGCGAAGTCTCGCAATGCGAGACTTCGCTCGGGAGATCAGGGCCTGATTGGCCAGGCCCTGATTGGTTCGGGCGGGGCCTGCGTGCCCTATATAAGGGCGAGCAGGCCCGGGGCTCTCCCTTTTCGCCCGGACTGAGCTTCAGAGCAGACACCCGCCCGCCCTCCACTATTTTGCAGTGTGCTTAGGGGTCGCCCTTAGGGGGCCGAATGGGAATTTTTTGCAGTTCTGCCTTTTAGCTGAGCTGTTTTTTCGCCCATTCCACACTGGGGTGATGGCTGTGCGGTTAGGGGGTGCTTGCATTAATTAGGTTAATTGGCTTACCTTTGGTCATTTGGGTAGGCAGGTTAGGGGCGGAAAATTGGGTGGTTTAGCAACCGCGCGTTCTCCCTTGGGCATCTTTGGGGATGATTGACAGGTTCTCTGCAAGCTCATGGAGGGAGTTTCTGCCTGAGCAGCTGGGGGGAACCTGTCTTTGGGTCCTGCACCTTTAATTCCCCGATTCGGGTTAGCCGGTGGGACCCCCCTCATGCACAGCATGGCAGAAAAGGTCACAAGTGACGGCCTGGCCCTCACCTGGACCTTGCATCGAGATACGCCCATGAGTTGCCCAGGAATGTTTACTGGCATAACGTCATTTCCGCCCCGGAAGTATTTGTTTGACCCTGCAGGTCCATTTCCGGGTCATAGTTGTTTATGCTAATTTATGCAAAGTATTTGAATAAATTATGCAAATTTATGTTAATAAAAATGACCCAATTTTAAATCCAGCTCTGGTGTCCGTGTCGTTACTCCGTCTCTCCAGCAAAATCATATTGGCAGTCATCACATACTCTAGGTACATATTCTCCAAGAGGATATATTTCCAATTTGACCCTTCAGTTTTCCAAAGGTACATCCATCACTATTATAATCGACTCCATGTATCTTGCTGCTGATTTCCTTCTACCTTTCCCAACATTATATTTTTTTCCCCAGAAAAACCAGGTGTTTGCATAATGTGTTCAAGTATGACAAGGCTGGTCATTTTTGTTTCCTGTGAGAATTGTGGATTGATTTGGCAACATACTAAATTTTAGAATTCTTGAACCTTCTATACAACAATATTGTTTCAAATTTCACAGTAGCCTCATCAGATATCACAGCACCAGGATTGGCTAGGTTTTACCATATCTAACTTCCTCTGATATAATTGCAGGTAAAACTAGAGGCATCTGTTTCCATATTCAACTAATTGAAGTTATTCATGTGGCACGAAGCTAATTATATTTTACAAAAAACAAACCAAGTTCAGATCTTATAATTAGTCTGTTACTGATCCATTTAATTTCATATATATTCCATCCAGTCTGCTCAGCCCAATTTCCATATCAATGTTTGTCAACAGTAATAAACATTAAAATAGCATTTTGTGTTTGTTTATAACATGTTGTATTTCTTTATTGGAATTTCTGAGCTGGGAATAATGCAACATTTGGAGATGTGTGGAATCAGAAGAACATTGGTGTTACTAATCTGTGAAATTAGAATTAACTGGTTTATTTAAAAGACGTAGCAAACAAAACTCTTTCCATTCCTATTTGCATGTTTGTTCCAAGGGTCTGCTTTGGGATTATACAGTGCGGAATAAGGCATCTCTTGTCTATACCTCTGAGTTGTTGTTGTTGTTGTTGTTGTTGTTTTTAAACAAAACTAACACTGGATAAGTTGTTACAATAAATCATTTTGCATGGTGCCGTTGCTGATTTTAACACTGCATTTATAATATTTACCTTTCTTATTAAATAAATTGTCCTGAAAGGTTGATCAGTGTGTTTTCTGATGCTTTGTTTCCTTAATTGAAGAGGAGCAACACTGTTAAACTATGCTTCTAAAGATATTACACATAACCACTCTTACTTGTGCACTTCCGTAGAAAAATAAATGAAAGTGGCATTCATCCATGTTGGCAAGCTGTTTGGTGTGTTCAACAATTTGGCTGATTCATACTTTTATCAGTTGCCCATTATTTATTTATTTATGTTACTTAGTTTAATGTAGTATTTGTCCCTTTAACATTTCCCCCCTCTCTCATAAATGAGTTTTCTTTTGCTTAGTAGGGACTGTAATTTGAAGGTATAATTAGCATCTTGTTAATTGTCAATGATTAGCCATGTCATTCAAAAAGCTCATGCAAAGGGCAGGCAATTTATTTAACAAAATTTCCTTAGGCTTGTATTATAAAGCCCCTATTAAACAAAGAAAGAAGCCGAGATGGGTATAATGATATGAATTAAGATGGGAATGAAGATAAACAGTCTAAATATAACACACTATGTCAATTATTAACACTGAAAAAGAAATAGAAGGCATGATAAATATTACATAAATCTAGTCACTATGATAAAATCTCAGTATCTGTCAAGTTTATTTTTTTTTAAATAAAAGTTTATTTTTTAAAAAGAAAAAAATACGATCAATCATATTTTTATATTACATACAGTCAATTATTGTTGACTGCCAATTTAATCTAGTGGTTAAGGCACCAGGCTAGAAAGCAGTTGTGAATTCAAGGCCAGCCTTAGCCATGAAAACTAACTGGGTGACTCTGGACCAGTTACTCTCTTTCAGCCCAACTTATCTCACAGGGTTGTTGCTATGGGAAAAATAGAAAGAAGAAGGTATTACATATGTTTGCCACCTTGACTTTTTAATAAAAAATAATATAGGTGGGATATGAATCAAATAAATAAATAACTGCTACATTTCACACTGATTTAGGAATTTCCATATAATTTGCTTTTCTAGATTGGACTCAGAAACTTGAGAAAGCACCTCAACATCCAGTATAATGTCCTGTGTATTTGATCCATTGATTTATATATAAATAAATATATGGACCGCCTTCTGCCATATGAATCCCAGCATCAGGTCAGGTCCCACAGAGTTGGCCTCCTCAGGATCCCATCAATCAGACAATGTCGGTTGGCGGGACCTAGGGGAAGAGCCTTCTCAGTGGGGCCCCCGGCTCTCTGGAATCAGCTCCCCCCAGATATTCGCATTGCCCCCACCCTCCTTGCCTTCCAAAAAAGTTTAAAGACTCATTTATGCCACCAGGCCTGGGGTTATTAGATCCCCCCCCCCCAGACTAACAAGTGTTTTAGTGTGTTTTCACGGAGTGAATGGTAATGAATGTTTTTAATAATAATAAAACTTTTAGCTTTTTTAATTGTATTAATTGGATCTAGATGTATTGTCATGTTTTCTTTGATATGTTGTGAGCTGCCCCGAGTCCTCGGAGAGGGACGACATACAAATCGAATAAATAAATAAATAAATAAATAAATAAATAAACAAACAAATAAATAAATAAATAAATAAATAAATAAATAAATAAATAAATATCTACCACAACCTAACTCACTAATTGTAACTTTGGGCAATCACAACAATAATCTCAGCCATTACAAAATTGTTAGACCATATGCCGAACCAAATTTCCAGCTTCCTCCTGTGTTTCATTAATAGCTAACAGAGACAGTCATAATCTGAACGTGAGGCAAACAACATTGCCTACAGAGCTAGGGAATAGGTAATAAGTTCTTGAAAATGAAGTTTCAAAAGTTTCTTGGGAGGGAAGGAGACTGACTCTGGAAAACAAAAACAAAAGCCAAAGTCTTGGCCGAAATTGTGCTAAAATAATTGAACAGCAATCCCCAAAGGCAAGAACTCAGGCTTATTTGAGTGGAAAATATACAATTGTACAGTTGAACATTTTAAAAAATCTTTTGGGACGCTATGGCTGAAAAATTATGACATCTGCAACATTTTGAAATTCTAGGTCAGAGGTAGCACTAGGATGGGCTTGGATTTCCAACCAAAATCTTCCTGTACGGAACATACCGTACATGCCAAAGGAAGTATTCATCAAGTTTACAGAAGCTTTCTTGAGATTACTTCCCAAAAACTAAAGGCTGCCTTTGCAAAAGAAACACGTTCAATTTCAGCATGCATAACATTAAAAAAACCAACTTATATTTACTACAGACATTCCTATAAAATCAGCGCAGAAAAGCAAAAATGCCCTGCATACATGTGGCTGCTCATATTCAGGACTTGGCATTTGAATCTAGATTAAAATTCTAGAGTCAGAATATAACCCCTCAAGTGGCAAGGTGGGTAATATACTGGGGCCTGATTTAATCATGCAGGTATTGATGTCCCTCTAAAAGTCTACCTATATGGTTAGATTGAATGAGAGGAAGAAATCACTTTATATAGTTGAAGTTCCTCCCAGTTCATGGTATCTTTTTCCCAGCAGTTCTCTGTTCAGTATCCCTCATTGTTTGTGTTCTTACTCTCCGAGGGTTTGGGCGAGTGGGAAAGTTGACAGGTAGGCATTCCTCTTGTCAATCATTCTTAGAGTGAAAATTATTGTTTGTGATTGTTGCAGAGGAATTCAGTGACCTCCATGATAGATTGATAAAGTAATTTAACTTCATTGTTTCGTTCCTCTTTGTCTCAATTATGCTTACATAGATTAACCCAGTACAATGATTTGATGAGTCCTTTGTCCTAGTTAATTATTTGGACAAAATGTGCCTCAAAATAATATCAGGTTCTTATATATGCTAAGAGAAGCATAGAATTGATCAGAATCTTTCAATGATTAAAAGCAATGTACCAGTTTTGAATCCCCTTTATATTATATATTATGTGTTATGTGTTATATATTATGTGTTATGTGCTATGTGCTATATAAGATGGAGTGGCTATGGGTTTTGCCTCCCAAGGACAATTCCATCTGTCCATCCATCACCCTGCGGGGGGGAATTATTGATCCCCTCGGAGAGGGTCCACAACTTGGGCATCCTCCTGGATCCACAGCTCACATTAGATAAACATCTTTTAGCTGTGGCGAGGAGGGCATTTGCCCAGGTTGGCCAGGTGCACCAGTTGCAGCCCTATTTGGACTGGGAATCACTGCTCACAGTCACTCATGCCCTTATCACCTCGAGTTTCGACTACTGTAAAACTCTCTACATGGGGCTACCTTTGAAGAGTGTTCGGAAACTTCAGATCATGCAGAATGCAGCTGTGAGAGCAATCATGGGTTTTCCTAAATATGCCCATGTTACTCCAACACTCCGCAGTCTGCATTGGTTACTGATCAGTTTCTGGTCACAATTCAAAGTGTTGGTCATCACCTATAAAGCCCTTCATGGCACTGGACCAGGGTATCTACGAGACCGCTTTCTGCCGCATGAATCCCAGCGACCGGTTAGGTCCCACAGAGTTGGCCTTCTCCGGGTCCTGTCAACTAAACAATGTCGTTTGGTGGGACCCAGAGGAAGAGCCTTCTCTGTGGCGACTCCGACCCTCTGGAGTCAGCTCCCTCCAGAGATTAGAACTGCCCCCACCTTCCTTGCCTTTCGTAAACTCCTTAAAACCCATCTCTGTCGTCAAGCGTGGGGGAACTGAAATATCTCCCCCTGCCTATGTAGTTTTCTGTGTATGATATGACTGTATGTATGTTTTTTATATATTGGGGTTTCTTGTTTTTTAGACTTTTTAAATGTATTATTATTATTTTAGAGTTTAACTATTAGATTTGTCGTTATATATTGTTTTTATCATTGCTGTGAGCCGCCCCGAGTCTACGGAGAGGGGCGGCATACAAATCTAATAAATAATGAATAAGAATAAGAATAAGAATAAGAATAAGAATAAGAATAAGAATAAGAATAAGAATAAGAATAAGAATAAGAATAAGAATAAGAATAAGAATAAGAATAAGAATAAGAATAAGAATAAGAATAAGAATAAGAATAAGAATAAGAATAAGAATAAGAATAAGAATAAGAATAAGAATAAGAATAAGAATAAGAATAGCTATATGTTATATATATTAGATTTGTATGCCGCCCCTCTCCAAGGACTCGGAGCGGTTCACATATTCCAGATGGATTTGTTATTTATGCATATGTTCTCTGACCTGCCTTCCTATTTTCTCTGACTTCAGTTTCAGTAAGAGCTGTCTGTCACATTTATTTATTTATTCATCCATTCCATGTCCAGAAAACTTCACAGAAAGAAAAAAGAACTTCAGAGAATAAACTTTTTATCTCCCTCTTTATACAGGCATACAGATAAGACTCTCATTAGAAATTAATGGTTTTGAGATCTTTGGAAGGAACTCTATTATCATGTAAGAAATCTGTTGCAAGTTTTCAATACACCGGGGGGGGGGGGGGGAGGATTATGCCATCAAGAAGATTGTGTTGTTTAATGGAGTTTGGTTTCATCTGAAAGGATCCATAATGCTGCCAGAACAAAAGCTAAATATCATAGCTAGCTTAATATTTTTAAGTAAATAATGGACATCAGAAGTAAATTTAATCCAAAATCTTGCTTCAAATAATGTGAATAGATGATTTGGTGCAGAGGAATCTTGACATGTTAACAAAACAAGGCTGGACAACCTGGGGCTCTGAGGTGCATTTGAACTCCAAAATATATCTTTTAAACACACACACACACACACAGAAACATAGAAGATTGATGGCAGAAAAAGACCTCATGGTCCATCTAATCTGCCCTTATACTATTTCCTGTATTTTAGCTTACGATGAATATATGTTTATCCCAGGCATGTTTAAATTCAGTTATTGTAGATTTATCAAACATGTCTGCTGGAAGTTTTTTTCCAAGCATCTACCACTCTTTCAGTAAAATAATATTTTCTCATGTTGCTTCTGATTTCCCCCCCAACTAACTTCAGATTGTGTCCCCTTGTTCTTGTGTTCACTTTCCTATTAAAAACACTTCCCTCCTGAACCTTATTTAACCCTTTAACACACACATGCACACACACACATACACACTCCCAAGATTGCACCATGGACACTTGGCAGGAAACCATTAAATCCTAGAAGCAAAATATTCCCCATTCTTCAACAGCACATTTAAAAGCCAACTTCAGTTTCATTTACATTGGCATTATAAACATAAAAATACTAGGAATCTTAATTCCTCTAAAATTGTCTTCCTAACATCTCACATGAAATCAAAACTAGCCCTTTATTTGGAAGTAGTGTATGACAGAGGTCCCCAACCGCCGGTCCGCGGACCGGCACCGGGCCGTTGGGGGTTTTCAGCCGGTCCACGGCGCCAGGGCCCCCTCGGCCTTTCCGCACCACCAGCGGCGCTCCCCCCGCCAGCCAGCCAAGCCCCGCGCCCGCCGGAACCGGCTCCTCGCTCTTCCCCCGCCGCCCGCCGCATTTGCAGGAGGTGGGGAGGGTCGGGCGGCCCGCCAAGGCCAGGAGGGACGCCGCTGCCCCCCTTCCCTCTCTCCGCCCGCCGCTGCGCCTCCTTGACGCCGAGAGGAAATGCCGGCAAAGGCTTTTCTCAGCGGAGGTCTTCAATGTCGGGGGCGCACGGGCGGTTGCACGCGCTCCCTATCTCCCTGCTAGCCCACTCAGAGTATTCAAAATAAGAAAAACCTTTGCCGGCGAAGGCTTTTCTTATTTTGAATATTCCGAGTGGGCTAGCAGGGAGATAGGGAGCGCGTGCAACCGCCTGTGCGCCCCCGACATTGAATATCACCTTCGCCGGCCCCACCTCTCCTGCAAACCCCCTTGCTGAGAGCCCGGGGCGAAAGTGCTCTCGCAAAGGTGAGGCGGGCAGGGCGTGCGCGCGTCACCGCTGAGAAGAACGGAGAACGAGAGTGAGTGATAGCAACAGACAGCAAGATAGAGAGAAAGTGAGAAAGAGAGAGTGAGAGAAAGGGGGGGAGAAAGAGATAGCAAGAGAGAGAACAAGAGAGAGAAAGAGCGTGAGAAAGAAAACAAGAAAGAGTGAGAGAGAGAGAAAGCAAAAGAGACAGAAAGAAAACAAGAGAGAGAAAGTGAGAAGAAGAGAGAGAAAGAGGGGGAGAGAGAGAGAAAGAGAGGGAGAGGGAGAAAGAGAGAGGGAGAGGGGGAGAGATAGCAAGAGAGGGAGAGAGAGAAAGAGAGAGGGAAAGGGGAGAGAGGGGGGAGAGAAAGAGAGAGGGAGAGAGAGAGGAGATAAAGGAAGAGGAGAGAAAGGAAGAGAAAGAAAGAAAGAGGGATAGAAAGAGAGAGAGAGTGAGAGATGCTCAGTGAGCCTTTCTTTGAAGTTGCCTTTCTTTCTTTCTTTCTTTCTTTCTCTTTCTTTCTTTCTTTCTTGCTCTTTTTCTTTCTCTCTTTTACCTTCCCTTCCTCTATTTCTTCTTTTCTTTCTCCTTCCTACCTTCTTCCCTTACTCTCCCCTTTCATAAGTTTCCTTGCTTCCTTCCTCTGTTCCTGTCCCTTCCCCCCTTCTTTCTTTCTTTCCTTCCTTCCTTTCCTCCCTCCATTTCTTGCTTTCCTTTTCCTTCCTCCCTTCTTTCCTCCCTCATTCCCTTCTTTCACTCCTTCCTCTCTTACTCTCCCCTTTCACACCTTTCCTTGCTTCCTTTGCACCCTTCTTCTGTTCCTGTCCCTTCCCTCTTTCCTTCCTTCCTTCCCACCCTCCGTCCATTCATTCACCCATTCCTCTCTTGATCGCCCCTTTTACGGCGCCGCTGACAGCTAGCTCCCCCCCCCCCCACCGGGCCATGGAAAACTGGTCTAGCTTAAAGCCGGTCCCTGGTGCAAAAAATGTTGGGGACCTCTGGTGTATGATACCATTCTTCTCTTCTGTGCAGCCTTAGCTCTGTCCTTCGAAATAAAATTTTAAAAATCAGCAGCCACAGCTGTCAACATATATAGTAAGTATATACAATGTTTGTGCCAAAGGTGTTGGGGTCATGTCAATAGAATAGAATAGAATAGAATAGAATAGAAGTGTGATTGGACACACAAGGAATTTGTTGTTGGTGCTTATGCTCTCAGTGTACATAAAAGAAAAGATACATTTGTCAAGAATCATGAAGTACAACACTTAATGATTGTAATCAGGAAACAATCAATATTAATATAAATTGTAAGGATATAAACAACAAGTTACAGTCATACAGTCAAAAGTGGGAGGAGATGGGTGATAGGAATGATGAGAAGACTAATAGTAATACAGCCTTTGTGAATAGTTTGACAGTAGTGAGGGAATTGTTTGTTTAGTAGAGTGATGGCATTCGGGAAAAATGTTCTTGTGTCCAGTTGTCTTGATATGAAGTACTCTAGAAGAAGAGTATAATTTATTTAAAATGCTGTATATGGGGATGAATTGCAACAGATCAACAATGTCTATTAGAGCCCTCTTCTAAAGTCAAAACAATTACAATCATTTATTCAATCACGAGGAAACCATGCTGGGCTATGTAATTCAGTCCTATCCTTCTGCAACATGCCTTACTCCTTTTCATTAAGAAGGAAAGATCTACCCATAATCAATAGTTCAACAATCACATTCTATGTGCACTCAAACGAATGATGCATGTTTAAGAAAAGTGAATCTCCTCAAGATTGATCTTGGAATGAAACATGAACTTGTTTGCAATCACCTTCAACTGTATTCATTTGTTTCACTTCCCAGTGTAGCCCGGTGTTTCCTAGTACTAAACAGGGATATTCCTGCTTAATTTCATAAAAATCATTTATCCATTATGTCTAGAATAAAAAACTTTAGAGCTGATGTCATTGTTAAGTTCATCCTGTGAATTATTTATCCAGCCTTTCTGAAATCTTGGCAAAATCCCTGTTTGTTCAGAGATACAGTTCAACTGCTGCATATAATGCTACACAACAACTATGGAAAATATTGGATTCCAATATTTAATATAACTTTTATCTGTTTATCCAAGAAAAGTATATAGCCCACTATAATTTCAATCTAAACGTAGCATCTAATTTTTTTTTGTTTATTTGTCAGGTGCTGCTAGACTGAATTTCCCACAAAATGCTTGCTTTGAGTCAACTTTGAGGAGACAATTTTTAAAACTTACTTTTTTACTATTCAGTTTAGATAACCTTGACTCTTTAATTCTCTTATATGTGTGTTTGTACGTTCTTTTTTGCCTGATTAGCAAAATAAAATAGAAGGAACAATGATGACTGGAATATTTCTTTCAATTGCCATTAGCCACACAAACATCTTAGACAATATGTTTATAAAGCTGTCATGGACAATGGAGAGAGTAACATAGTTTTCCAAAAGCAAAAGCAAATTATGGTATTAAATTGTTTCATGCCAAAGAAATACAAATTTTAATGTGTAAATGTATTGGTGCTTGCATCACAATTTAAGAGATGTAAATTGAGTAAATTTGTTTGTTTTTGTGCTGCCTATATCACATCTCACTAGATCCAAAAACATGCGAACAGTGCATACAATGAATTGTGCAACCTTTCTAAAACAGAATAAAATCAAATAAACATATACTTTCTTACAATAAAAAAATTACCATTTATATTATTCCTCTCACCATCTGTGCAATGGAGTAAGATTATAAGTTTCTAAAATAATTCTCAACCAACAGTAATGTTGGAACTGTTGAAATGGTATAAAAACAGCATGCATTTCTAACAGAGACAAGTCATTACGATAAAGTTTTTTTTCTTAATTTATATTTCCTAATCCTATCACATTTGTTAAATAGAAATTTAGCTCTCTTCCTCAAAAGCTTTGAAACGTCTCGAGTACTAGGTTCAAAACCTTGTTCGGTCATGTTGACCTGTGTCATCAGGCATGGGGGAACTGAGACATCTCCCCCGGGCATATACAATTTATGAATGGTATGTGTGTATGTATGTGTGTTTAGAAAATGGGGTTTTTTAAATGTTTTTTTAGTAGAAATTTAGATTTGTTGTAAATTGTTTTTTCACTTTGTTGTGAGCCGCCCCGAGTCTGCGGAGAGGGGCGGCATACAAATCTAAATAAACATAAACATAAACAAACATAAGCAAGTTACTCTACAGTGCAAAATTACTGAAAGCATAGCATGGAACATTTCCATAAAGGACATCATGGGGGCTCTCACCCTTTGAAAGATCATCCCCTGCCCCCCAGAGATCAGATTGGACCTGATAACCTTTTGTAAGGCCTTCCTTAAAGATTTGGTTTTCTCATAGGGTTTGAGTATAGAGTGTAGGCATTTGCTATCTTAATTGACAGTATGGATTAGCTGATATTTTATCTGTGTTTATTTTGACTTCTTTGGCTTTATATTTTATTGTTAGCTGTCTGTTTAATACATAAATAAATAGAGATGGAAGAAATTGGATTTTCTCCTTTAATTGTCATTATTGTTTATTATTATTATTTATTAGATTTGTATGCCGCCCCTCTCCGTAGACTCCGTAGACTCTTAAGTCTTCATGCTTAAGTATCCAGTGTGGGGCAACAAATAGCTAACTTGAAAACCAAAGTGGGAACTGGCCAGCACTTCGATGCACTGGTTAGCAGTTTTCACTGAGAAATTAAGATAAATATATTCATTATTTTTGATGCAATGGCAAATAATACTGAGTTTGCTAAATTATGAAGATAGGTTGTGACAGATTTCAAGGAGACCATACAAATATGGGAGGGAGCATACTGCTTCCTTTTGCCTCCATTCCCATATTTGGGTATACCAGGTGACTTGACACAAAAACAAGTAATATTTCTAATTTTTCCCTGGCTCAACTGATAAAAGGTAGGAGAGCCTGTGACTTAGAGGGTAAAAGCATTGCCTAGCAAGGCAAAGGCAGCCCAGGCTCGAATCCTAGAAGAGTATGGTTAGCTGATGAAAGCCAAATAGCTCGAAATAGATCTATACTAGTCTCCCCTTTCTTCTTTATCAATTCTTTGCAAGATATATATTCTCTTTTCACTTATACACTACAACTTCAATCGAAATTCTATTAAGAGGGAGTTTTGGACAAATAGTAAAGAAATTGTTGGGAAATTGTTGCAATTGTTGGGAAATTATTGTTGTTTGGCAGCCATCAAGATTACTTGTCTCTTTTTACTTGGTTGGCGATAATATTGTTTTCTTGCTACTTGCAATTTGCAATGTAATAGTGCCAATGAACCAAAGGTTTTTAAACACTCCTTCCCTGATGTGATGTTGGAACTGCAACTTGCAATCAGCTGGGAAGTCTGGGAGTTGGTACTACTTCATCTGGAAGTTATAGAAGATTGGTGGTACCGCACGAATCCCAGCGACAGATAAGGTCCCACAGAGTTGGCCTTCTCCGGGTCCCATCGACTAAACAATGTCGTTTGGCGGGCCCGAGGGGAAGAGTCTTCTCTGTGGCGGCCCTGGCCCTCTGGAACCAACTCCCCCCGGAGATTAGAACTGCCCCCATCCTCCCTGTCTTTCGCAAACTACTCAAGACTCACTTATGATGCCAGGCATGGGGGAGTTAAGATATTCCTTCCCCCTCGACCATTACAAGTTATGCATGGTATGTTTGTGTGTGTGTTTGGTTTTATAATAAGGGTTTTTAGTTGTTTTATTAATTGGATTGTTACATGCTGTTTTTATCATTGTTGTTAGCCGCCCCTAGTCTACGGAGAGGGGCGGCATACAAATCCAATAAATAAAAATAAATAAATAAAAACATTTAGCTGTTATAACCCACCAGTTTGGAAAGAGTCCCAAGAATTCATTGCTGGCTGTAGGTGATCCTAAAAGCTTTAACTGAGAGACCTATGCTTCTATAGTGCAGCACTAACCACAGGAAATGAAGCTTTAGTATTTTATAAAAGTTCATCTTTGGACTGTAGAGTGGGGACATGAATTTACTAGTGATGAGACTTTCTTGTCTTTGATTATTATCTTTCAGTACATGCCATTTCTCATAACATGTTAAATAAGTTTATTTCTATATGAGTAAAAGGTACATAGATATACACTTGAGGGAGCATAATCTGGCATTGATTAATCTGTCAAATTGAATTTCATGGGAACATGATTTAGTCTGAATGGAAACTCAACACATGAACTGAAGATGGATTAGTTCTACCCCTTAATATAATTGGGGTGGGACTTGACATGTAATCAGTGGTGAATTACTCCTGGTTTGGCCCAGTTCTAAAAACTGGTAGCACCAGTGGTGGGAGGCTCCGCCCACCAACCCAGGACACTTCTGTGCATGCGCAGAAGCATCATGGTAGTAAAGGGTTTTACTGCATGTCATGTAACAGCAATCAACCAATGGAACAACCTACCAGCGGACGTTGTGAACTCCAACACTCTGGACATTTTTAAGAGAAGATTGAACTTCCACTTGACTGGTGTGCTATAGGGTTCCTGCTTGGGCAGGGGGTTGAACTCGATGGCCTTCATGGTCCCTTTCAACTCTAACAATAAATGAATGAATGAATGAATGAATGAATGAATGAATGAATGAATGAATGAATATAGAGATCTTCACATGTGCTACTGTGCTACTCAAGTCTTGGAATGTATTAAAGTCTTCACAGACTTTATTATTTTAATTAACAAACCAGCAAATTTCTACAAAATTTCTACAAAATACTGATGCAAACCATCATTTCCCCAGTGACCGGAATAATTACCGCCTCTTTGAGAATTTTTACTGAAATTATGTTTAGATACTTAACTTTATTTTTTTTTTGCAATGGCAACTTGATTTTTCTGTTCAATAATATAGGCTTTTGCAGATGGGATCTGAGAGAGTGACAAAATGGAGCAAATGATAACACACACATCATGATTTCAAATCACAAATGATATGACTTACTGGGGCATCAGATGTCATGATATTATTACACAGTCACATAATCTGTGTAAGGTCATCATAACACTCCTGTTTTCATTTTAAAACTACAGTGGCTTTTTGCCATTTGTGGCCACTGTTCTAGCATCTAGGAATATGTGGATTGAAGGGTTTGGCACTTCATGAAACCATCTTGCTTTGCTTTGCATAAGGGAGTTCCTCAACATGATATTCTGACTTAATATGGCAATTAACTTTGCAGAGGCAATTTGCTTGTCTTGAACAAGGTGAGTCAGATTCAAATTCACCGGTTTCCGATTTGGCAGCAAGGGCTTCGGCATGTACAGAAGAAACCAGGACAACCACCCCTCTCTGACATTTAGAAACAGATAGTCATTGCAGGTTACTTTGAAGGAGCCCTTTGATCACAGCTTGGAGAAAACAATACCCTCCCTCAGCCCTATTGAAAGCTAAGAATTTGCCTTTGGTTTCTCCCAGGCAACAGATTATCCAAACTGCAGTCATTCTGTCATAGATTCCTCCAATGATTTCTCAGAAGGATGAATTGCCAGAAGGAGAAGAATAAGGAACAATTGCCAGTTCTTGTTCCTCTTTTGTATAATGTTATATAATTGAAGACATTTTTGATAAAGTAAAATAGCCAGTAATATAAAAAAGAAAAGAAAAAGGGAAAAGAAAGAAAATGAAAAGTTTAAAAAGAAGTACAGTGATACCTCGTCTTACAAACACCTCGTCATACAAACTTTTCGAGATACAAACCCGGGGTTTAAGATTTTTTTGCCTCTTCTTACAAACTATTTTCACCTTACAAACCCACTGGGATGCCCCGCCTCCGGACTTCCGTTGCCAGCGAAGTGCCCGTTTTTGCACTGGTGGGAATCCCCTGAGGTTCCCCTCCATAGGAAACCCCACCTCCGGATTTCCGTGTTTTTGTGATGCTGCAGGGGAATCCCAGCAGAGGAATCCCAGGATCGCAAAAACAGGCGCTTCGCTGGCAACGGAAGTCCGGAAGTGGGGTTTCCCAGCGAGGGGAGTCTCAGGGAAATCGCAGCATTGCAAAAACGCAGAGATCCGGAGGTGGGGTTTCAAGGACTTCGGTGTTTTTGCGATGCTGTGTTTTCACTGATGCTCCCTTCACTGGGAAACCCCACCTCTGGACTTCCGTTGCCAGCAAAGCGCTCGTTTTTGCGATGCTGGGATTCCCCTGCTGGGATTCCCCTGCAGCATCGCAAAAACACAGAAGTCCGGAGGTGGGGTTTCCCATGGAGGGGAGCCTCAGGGGAATCCCAGCAGCGCAAAAATGGGCGCTTCAGCTGGCAAAAGGGGTGAATTTTGGGCTTGCACGCATTAATTGCTTTTCCATTGATTTCTATGGGAAACATTGTTTCGTCTTACAAACTTTTCACCTTAAGAACCTCGTCCCGGAACCAATTAAGTTTGTAAGATAAGGTATCACTGTACAGTAGCTTCCAATCTCTTCGACAGAGAACATAAATATATTCACATTTTGTCCTCTCTCTCTAAAATTAAATTATAATTTAGTTCTTTCCATAAACTAATCTTTCTAATCTTCAAACTCCTAAATAACAAGTTAATTTTTCTATCACTTTTTAAAGCAAAAATTCCATAAGGCCTTCTAGTGTCTAATAAAGGAGTTGATCTTTCTCTAATCAAACAAGTTAATTTCGCCATCTCTGCTAGTTCTTCATCTTTACCAATCCTTCCTCTGCTGTGTGTAGTGAATAGTCCTGAAGCAGTAACCATATATAAAATATTAAAAAATAATCTTCCATAGCTCTTTTCTAATTGGCTTTCCATTAATCCCTACAAGAAAAGTTCCAGTTTCAATTGGACATTGATCTTTAAAATTCTTTGCATTGTTATATGTATTTCAACCCAGAAATGTTTGGCTTTTTTACAAACCCACCAAGCATGATCCTTTAAAAAAAAGTTTATTTTTATTTTTATTACCATACAGACATTTTTGCATATTATTCCATTTATCATTTCATTCTTTTACAAGATCTTTACAAATATATTCTATATTTGTCTTATTGCCTTATTAATTCAAAGTTGCTTTTTTATCATCCTCCCTTTCTACCTCATACAGCCTTTCTTTCTTTCTTTCTTTCTTTCTTTCTTTCTTTCTTCCCTTTCTGTTTCTAAACCTATTTTCTCTCTCTTTCTACCCTTCCCTCCTTCCCCTCCTTCCCCTCCTTCCCTCTCTCTTTACTCTCTTTTCCCCTCTTTTCTTCTTTCTTCTAATGCCTCTTTTCCCTTCCTCTTCCCTTTGCTGTAATTTCTCCATTGGGGGTGGTGGTGATATTTCAGCAACCCTGAATTCTTTTACACAATCTTACATTTTTTCATATTTTATTCCATATAAATTCCTTTAATTTATTATTTTTTTATCTTTATGTGTTTGTCTATTAATACATGTTTAATGACCATTATGTCCACATTTGACATAAATCTGAAGTAGCTTGGAGAGAGGGAGCAACATGGCCACAGAGTGACTGCAATTTAAATGAGCTTTTATTGCTTCTATTTTAGGTACCTTTTTATTTAGCTTTAAAATAGTTTACTTAATATCAATTAGCGATTTGAGCTCCCTGTATTTGGATTAGTAATTTTAGAACTTTACAATTAAGATCAGTTGGCATTTTAAGGTCTGGAATCCAGCAGATTTGGGTAGGCGGGAACAATGGCTACAAGAGAGGGGGGGAAAGAACTCAGAAAGAAAAACAAAAGGAAGAACCAAGCTTGAGATGTTGCAAAATAAAAATTCCAACCATTCCAAATTATAGCCGTCTCCAGACAGTGAGAACTGCTGAGTTTGTTTCAGCAAAAGAACACAGTATGTAAGTTTCCTTTTTCCCCTTCTCCCCTAAAAATCTCCACTAAAACATCCTATGCCTTATTTGATTTGGAAGTAGATGATTTATCTTTCCCTGATGAAGATGCTTCTGTGGGAGATAGAGGAGATGACACCTTTAAAACTGCAGGTAATTTAAATATGAATGTGGGTATGCTTGCTAAGAATTGTCTTGGCTTGTTTAGCAATAACCAATGCTAACTATTTCTAATTATTGCTAAAATGGTCATCTTTGATCAGAGGCTACATGACAATCAAATGAACTTAAAACTATAATGCCAGACCCATCCTCGAATACAGCACATCTGTTTGGAACCCATATCGCATCTCAGACATTAACACCCTTGAAAATGTCCAAAGATACTTCATCAGAAGAGCCCTTCACTCCTCCACTCGAAACAGAATACCCTATGAGACTAGACTTTCAATCCTGGGCCTAGAAAGTTTAGAACTAAGACGCCTTAAACAAGATCTAAGTATTGCCCACAAGATCATATGCTGCAATGTCCTGCCTGTCGGTGACTACTTCAGCTTCAACCACAACAACACAAGAGCACACAACAGATTTAAACTTAATATTAACCGCTCCAAACTTGACTGTAAAAAATATGACTTCAGTAACCAAGTTGTCGAAGCCTGGAACTCATTACTCCATAGTGTCATCCCCAAACCCCCAACACTTTACCCTTAGATTATCTACGGTTGACCTATCCAGATTCCTAAGAGGTCAGTAAGGGGCAAGTACAAGTGCACTAGAGTGCCTTCCGTCCCCTGTCCTATTGCTCTCCTATATCTCCTATACCTTTCTTCTCTTCCTATATCTCTTCTTCTATTCTTTCATTGATATGTTCTATTCCTATATCTTCTTTTCTATTATTTCTTAGATATATTTTACTATGAGTATCTCCTCTATAACCTTCATCATGTATTTTACTATGTGTATATAGATATATACCCACTAAAACCCTCATTGTGTATTGGACAAAAGAAATGAATGAATGAATGAATGAATGAATGAATGGATGAATAAATAAATAAATAAATAAATAAAAACATATAATGAAACCAGTTGTGGAGTCATCCATAATTCACTTGCTCCAAAACTTATCAGAAATTCATGTGATGGAGAAGATCACACATGTATGGAAATTTGGCAGAGATGACCTAATCTTGTGCTCCAGATTGCAGAACTAATTCTCTTAAAGAGGGAAGATGGCACAATACAGAAAGTAGTACTAGACTCCCTTTCACAACCTCTTTATTGTAGAACAGTGTTTCTCAACCTTAGTAAATTTAAGATGTGTGGACTTTAAGAATTCCCTAGCTAGCAACATCTTAAGGATGCAAAGGTTAAGCCTCACTGCCATCGACTATATTCCTGAAATCTCCTAGCTTCCCAGATGGCATGAACTCAAAAAGAATAATATTGACTTTTAGGCATTTCATACTCTCTTCAGTGATGGTTAAATCCAGAAATGTTGTAAGAGGATTTCAAATCACACCTATATGTGTCTTTTACAATAGCGGTGTATGGCCTCTGCTGAATTCTGGGAGAAGAGCCAAACCTGTGAGGGAGGATGGCATAAGCCTTAGAGTTCACAATTGCAGCCAACAACTACCTACATAGCAGAGTGTTGCATCAAATCCAAGGTCAGGACCACTTTAATTTAATTAAAGGAAATGTTAGATAATCAGTTGACCCTATGAAAGATGAGGAAGTTCAGTTGTTTGTCACTGGCATTCCATCTATAAAAGAAGAGCAAAAAATTATGATATACACAGAGTTGAAGTAGCTAAATGAATCCTTCCGTCAGTAACTGTGCAACTCCCTGCTCATTTTCTGACTGATTAATCACTCCCTCTGCAAAACAACAACAACAAAACCTGCTCAAACCCAAAATTCATTCAGCAAAAGAAGGGAACACGGATTTGATCGACACAACACAATCCTTCTATGACCTCTCAGAGGATCAGTTGTAATGATAATCCATTGTAATAATAAAGTAATGTCCATCAGTTGTAATGCTAATCCATTACAACTGGATTTTAAAGAACAGATTAGACAAATTACAGCCCTATCCCCACTTTTCCCTCCTGCATAGATGCTAATTGCATTTATCCAACAGGTGCTTCATCTTCACCTTGCAATTTCTCTTTGCAACCCTGGCCATCAATGGAGTGACCGAGGCCACTGCCAGATTGCCCTTACATCCATGCTGTGAATTCTCTCCATAGAAACCCTGATAATAGCCGACCCTCTGATTCCAACTCCCAGTCATGCCTTATTTGCTATGCCCATGACATTTCTCCTATGGAATTATCCCAGACTAGGGATTCCATGCACTCAATTGGTAAATGGTGGTGGTTGGGGGAATTGCTTCTCCTCAAATAACCAATTTGTTCAATCAAGATATTGTTCCTTCTGAACGATTTTCCAAAGGCAGCTATGTTCTCTTTGGCCTTTTTAAGAATATAGCTGAAGGGGCACCAAGTAATTCATTTTCTTGGATTTCTGTCCCAATTTGAGATAGATAGATAGATAGATAGATAGATAGATAGATAGATAGATGATAGACAGACAGACAGACAGACAGACAGACAGACAGACAGACAGACAGACAGACAGACAATACAGAAATATAGGTGACATAAGTATAAATTATATATATATACATACATACATACATACATACATACATACATACATACATACATACGTCACACATTTTTTTGCTGAATTTGAAAATTAAGGGAGACTAGGATAGATCTATTTCGGCCTTATTTTGGCCTCATCAGCTAGCCATACCCACTGGGACTTGAACCTGCAACCTTTGCCTTGTAACGAAGAGAATTATCCTTTAGGCTACAGTATCCAGTCCCTTCAGCTTTGCACCAGGGAAGGGTTACATATTTTTGTGTCGAATCACCCTGGTGTATTGAAGGAACATCACAGCTCCTTATTTGCCTCTCGGCCCAACCCAGGGCCATATACATATACAATAGAGAGATAGAGATAACAGATTTGTAATTTTCAGTTCTCAACTATTTTCCTCTGCTAGCCCTTGCACAGCCTTGTCTCAGGAGATAGGGGACTGATCTATTTATAGCTTCCAACTTAGCTGGACAATACTGTGTGAACTTTGTAAATCTTTGATCAATTTTCCTCACTGTGTCCTAGTTTCATACTTCCACTCACTGGTTACCCAAACCTAGTACCAGACTGACAACTTTTCTCACTATTTGCTTAAATTAGTTCCTAGGTACATATATTTGAATAAGTGAAGAGTTGGTTATAATGATGAAGCTCCCTATGAATATTTCAATGCTGTCCTCTCAAAGAAATAATTGAACCATCATTTATGCCCAAATCTTCCAAGTATAAAAAAATATATAACCTAGTTGCTTTAGGTTGTTACATCTCATAAATAGGCTTAAACTCAGAGGTTAAATGGCTCTGTCCAAAATTATTTCCAAGGGCAATACAAATTTTTGTCAGTTCACAAATTATAGATTATTTCACAAATTATAGATTATCTAATAATTTCTAAGGTCATGGGGAGCTGGTATTCTCAGAGTGGGCTTGACAAATGTTGCATCATTTCCAAATGTAGCATTATTGGATTACTATCCATGGTATGGATTACTACGATATATCACTGAAGGTCAATTTACCACATTGCACCCAAATTTTAAAGGAACAGAAAAGAAAATCTAAAGCTCTGTTCAGGAAGGAAAAAAATCTAAGGTCAGAAAAAAATGATCATAACTAATCAAACCTATAAAGTTCAAAAATCCTTCCCTATAATGGCATACTATAACAAATTGTTCCCATAACAACATTACACAATTGCATTATAACATCCCTTCGCATACCTTCCTGAAGTGATTGAAGGTGCATACATCATTCCCAAGTTCTTTATTGCTATCTACACACTAACACATGTGATGGATGTATCTTTATCCTCCCTACCACTGCGGCCCTTAGGCACATGCAAACATCTAATGTACCTAATCTAATTATGAGCATAAAAGCCCCTGGCAGTGGGCAGGCTAATATATACTATATAATATATATTAACATTATATCTGGTGATAGGAATGCCAAGGTAATTTTAGGCCCATTATTTTAACATAAATAGCAAACACATGCCAGGTATATATTCACCAAAACCCAAACCTGGATAATAAATAAAGAAATAATTCTAAGCAAGTAGAGTTTCAAATGAGATGATCCATTACAGACCATTTCCTAGGTCTATAGACAAATTTATTTATTTATTTATTCAATTTTTATGCCGCCCTTCTCCTTAGACTCAGGGTGGCTTACAACATGTTAGCAATAGCACTTTTTAACAGAGCCAGCATATTGCCCCCACAATCTGGGTCCTCATTTTACCCACCTCGGAAGGATGGAAGGCTGAGTCAACCTTGAGCCGGTGATGAGATCTGAACCGCTGAACTTCAGATCTACAGTCAGCTTCAGTGACCTGCAGTACAGCACTCTACCTGCTGTGCCATCCCAGCTCAACCACCGGCCAAAATTGCCCCCGGAGCCGGGGGACGCTGCTTCGAGCTCCATGGAGCTCTGAACTTCCGGTTTCCGGAAAAACCGGAAGTTCGGATTTTGGCAGCGTGCCAAGGTGGCGCTCTGCATGCAGGGCCTGGGGAGAAGTCCTGCATCTCCCTATTTAAGAGCGATCCGAGCAGGACCTCCTCCTTGCCCCGCTTGGTACCCAAAGCGAACACCCGCCCGCCCTCCACTATCAACAGTGTGTCTTAATGAGGTCACTTCGGGGCCGAATAGGAATTTTTTGCGGCTTCCCCTTTAGAGGTGGCCGTTTTTTTGCCTATTCCACACTGACTGTGAGGATGGACTGGTTATGGGGTATGGCGCTATATAGATATTTGTAATTAGACTTCCCTCTGGTCACTGGGGTTGGCAGGTTAGGGGCACATGCTCCTTTGGGCATCTTTTAAAAGGATGATGGATCGCCTCTCTCCATGAACTATAGGTTGTTACAACTTTAGGGATTGGAGAGAGGATCCATGGGACTCACCAGACCTCAGGGATTGGAGGGTGAGCTCCTCCCACACGCTTATGGGCATGGCCCGGATCCAGGTGAAGGTGGCTACCTTGACCTGGTTCAGCAAGGAGTTATGCCCAATGTTGCCCAGGAAGGTTCTGGCAGGAATTTCCGCCAGGAAATTTAGTTCTTTACATAAACTAAAGTTTTTGGCCTCTGCAGGTCCTTTGTTTATAGTTGAATTTGAATATTTAAATTTACGTATTTAAAGTTACATTATTTAAATTTATGCTAATTTAATAAAGTGACCCTATATTTAACCCATACACTGTTTCAGCATCTTTACTCCGTTTCCGGGGCAAATCACATTGGCAGACAAAGTACAAATCACTTTGACTTGAAGCTACAATATATGGAGCTTTTATTAATTTTAAGGCAGCTTTTGATAATATCTCAAGGATTAAGCTTGGAAACATTCTGAGCACAGCCTCTGTATACAACAGATTTTTGCTTCTAATTCATAAGCTATACAATAACAACAGTTATGTGCCTAAATATCTTTGTGCCTAAATTAGCTGATGGACATCTCCCATTCTATGCTAATAATGCCGTTATTCTGCCATTGGCATCCTAATGAGGAACAATCAATTATCAACGACGATAAAACTAAAGTTTTAGGGGGGTTTCAACAATAGATAAAGGCACAATTGAAATTGATTTTCAGCAATTAGAGCAAGTCAACTGTTTTAAATGCATGGGCATAGTGTTTCAGATCTCCAGGAAATTAAAAGCCCAGGTAAATTATTATACCACTTCTACTGCCCAAAAGAGCACACTAGCAATAACTAAATTTTATATACAACAGGGGTCAAATTTCATTCCAGCAAAAGTCAAACTTTGGCTAAAATAGTTTCCCAACTTGGCACATATGTAAGTCTAAGAATTTATGAAACTATTAAATTGAATTTCCTTAGGACTTTGTTTGGTTCCTCAAAATGCACCCCTAATGAAGTCTCCTAATTGAATCTAACATGCCAAGTATTAAGGCCTATGCCTAGAACAGAACTTAGAATAAAGATTAACCTAATGCTTCTACAGTTCTCAGACAGCAAGCAATCTTACTGCCCCTATCTGTATCAGAGAACTTTGCAGCCTTAGGCTTTCTGCTAAATATTTAGGCCAATTAACCATCAAAAATGCCAAATTAATGGTAAAAAACAAATTAGGGACTTTGATCGTCAAAACATTATCATTGGTAGCAAGTCCAAGACTGCAATAAAGATTTGTTGTGTGATTTGAAGTATCTTTATAGCTTCTAGACAATTTCTCTGGACTCATATACCAATGGTACATCATTTTAAAAAGATTCCCTTTTAGATTATAACAGTGTAATAATCCTTTTCATCACATATTTTCCCACAGTTCTTAGCCCATTTACTATACAGATTTTAAGTTGTTGTTCTTCTATTTCAAATTTCAATAAAGGTTTATACATTTTAGCAACTCTAGCGACGTCTAGAGAAGCGATGGAGGAAGAGTAAGTCCGAATCCGATCGAACACTTGTAAGAGCACATGTTAAGACTTACAAAGTGGCACTCAAGGCGGCAAGATGCACGTATCATTCCGCCTTGATTGCATCAGCGGAATCCCGCCCGGGCGCTCTGTTTAGGGTGACCCGCTCCCTTCTTAATCAGGGGGGAGTTGGGGAGCCCTTGCAGAGTAGTGCCGAGGATTTTAACACGTTTTTCGCTGATAAAATCACTCGGATCCGAGCGGACCTCGACTCTAATTGGAATACAGAGTCGACTGACAACGAGTCAGTTGAGGTGACTGGGGCATGTACTTGTCCACCTGTCTGGGAAGAGTTTGATCTGGTGACACCTGATGAAGTGGACAAGGCCATTGGAGCTGTGAGTTCCGCCACCTGTTTACTGGATCTGTGTCCCTCCTGGCTGGTTTCGGCCAGCAGGGAGGTGACACGGAGCTGGGTCCAGGAGATTGTCAACGCTTCTTTGGGGAGGGGGTCCTTCCCGGATCCCTACAAGGAGGCACTTGTGCGCCCCCTCCTCAAGAAGCCTTCCCTGGACCCAGCCATTCTCAATAACTATCGACCAGTCTCCAACCTTCCCTTTATGGGGAAGGTTGTTGAGAAGGTGGTGGCGCTCCAGCGGTCCTTGGAAGAAGCCGATTATCTAGGTCCTCAGCAGTCAGGATTCAGGCCCGGCTACAGCATGGAAACTGCTTTGGTCGCGCTGATGGATGATCTCTGGTGGGCCCAGAATAGGGGTTTATACTCTGTCCTGGTGCTTCTTGACCTCTCAGCGGCTTTCGATACCATCGACCATGGTATCCTTCTGCGTCAGCTGGAGGGGTTGGGAGTAGGAGGCACTGTCCTTCAGTGGTTCTCTTCCTACCTCTCTGGTCGGTCGCAGTCGGTGTTAGTGGGGGGTCAGAGGTCGACCTCTAGGTTACTCCCTTGTGGGGTGCCTCAGGGGTCGGTCCTCTCCCCCCTACTATTTAATATCTACATGAAACCGCTGGGTGAGATCATCCAAGGGCATACTGCATATCCTCAGTATGCAGATGATACCCAGCTTTACATCTCCACCCCTTGTCCAGTCGGCGAAGCAGTGGAAGTGATGTGCCAGTGCCTGGAGGCTGTTGGGGTCTGGATGGGTGTCAACAGACTCAAGCTCAATCCGGATAAGACGGAGTGGCTGTGGGTTTTGCCTCCCAAGGACAATTCCATCTGTCTGTCCATCACCCTGGGGGGGGGAGTCACTAACCCCCTCAGAGAGGGTTCGCAACTTGGGCGTCCTCCTCGATCCACAGCTCACATTAGAGAAACATCTTTCAGCTGTGGCGAGGGGGGCGTTTGCCCAGGTTCGCCTGGTGCACCAGTTGCGGCCCTATTTGGACCGGGAGTCACTGCTCACAGTCACTCATGCCCTCATCACCTCGAGGCTCGACTACTGTAATGCTCTCTACATGGGGCTACCTTTGAAAAGTGTTCATAAACTTCAGATCGTGCAGAATGCAGCTGCGAGAGCTATCATGGGCATTCCTAAATTTTCCCATGTCACACCAACACTCTGCAGTCTGCATTGGTTGCCGATCAGTTTCCGGTCACAATTCAAAGTGTTGGTTATGACCAATAAAGCCCTTCATGGCACTGGACCAGAATATCTCTAGGACCACCTTCTGCCGCACGAATCCCAGCGACCAGTTAGGTCCCACAGAGTTGGCCTTCTCCGGGTCCCGTCAACTAAACAATGTCGTTTGGCGGGACCCAGGGGAAGAGCCTTCTCTGTGGCGGCCCCGACCCTTTGGAACCAACTCTCCCCAGATATCAGAGTTGCCCCCACCCTCCTAGCCTTTCGTAAGCTCCTTAAAACCCACCTCTGTCGTCAGGCATGGGGGAATTGACATGTTCCCTCCCCCTAGGCTTATAAAATTTATGCATGGTACGCTAGTGTGTATGATTGGTTTTAATTTGTGGTGTTTTTTAAATTAATTTAAATATTGGATTTGTCTTATATTGTATTGCTATTGCTGTGAGCCGCCCCGAGTCTGCGGAGAGGGGCGGCATACAAATCTGATTAAACTAAACTTAACTAAACTAAACTCCATGTTCATCATTTGTACCTAGTTCCATTTCAGATTCTGTCTTCTGCTGCTCAGTTCCAAGTGTCCTATTATCTATATTAAATCTTTAACTGTGCATGTGAAAAACCACTGAAAAGCAGGCAATTGCTCTTTTAATTTCAACTTATGTTCTCTTATGTTCTTGTTGTAAAACCTCTTGATAAGTTATCCATTTTTCTTTACTCCTGCTTTTTCCCTGTAAAATCCTTTTTTGGGGGAGTGGGGGATCCATAAAAATGAGCTTCTATCCATTCTATACTCTCAATATGGATTTTCTAATCTAAGAATTCTTCAAAATCTACATTAACTTTAACTTTATCAGGGCACAGAAGACCATGCCATATGAACCTCAAATCAGGCTCCTCTAATCCCTCCTCCCCCCTCTCAGCAAAATGCACTTTTTCATCCAAATCAACCAGCTGGCTGCAAAATACAATTTCAAATCAGTCCCAAACCTTCTTAGTTTTTTTGCATCTTGAAGTATTTTATAATTAACTCTTTGGTTTTTTCCTCTTGGCATATAAACATTTCTGCCACTGTTTAAATGGTAAATCAGTTATCAAAATAAATATTGTTCAAAACAAAAATATTATCCTTAGAAAAATTCATTTGCATGCATAGAACTCCATATTTCTCATTTTTATATTTATTTGTTATTTATTTTCAAGTTTAGAATTGTGCCCATTCTAATCAAAGTAGCTGGGCAGCTCTGCATAAAAAAACAAACATCATTTTTTTTATAAACCACCATGCAATAATAAACAAATATAAAATATAAAATGGCAACCTTACAGAATAACCAAAAGGAACAACCAAAAAGAGACTTTATAAAATAGTAACTATAAAAAATGATCAAAGTCAATTAAAAAAATTAATAAGAAAGTAGAAATCATGAGAGATTTTGATGGAATACCTAAACCTTCCAAGATTTCAGAAGCAAGCTTTCTCATTTTGAAGATATAAAATTTTGCCTTTAATTTTTTTAATTCTTTGCCATATATATCAATATGATGCATTACCACCTTGTATAATGAAATATTGCTGGCCCCTGGCATTGTCATTTCAGAACATCAGGAAATCGTCAATTGAAAGGAAACTCCTTTAATTTTGATCCTTATACTAAACCAAATATCTTTTCCATATGAAACATATCCTGTATTACATAGCCAATAATTCTGATTTTAGCTTAAATGGGTATTTGGGGTTTAAAACCACAGTTCTAGTCACAACCTGAAATTAAACTCTACTGAATTCAGCAGTAAATTCCACACAGAGGTAAATAAGATTGTACTGAAAGTCATGCATCATTACTGCTTTGTATTGCAGAGATACCTGTATTAGGGGAGTAAATGAATCATGGTGTTTGTGCCTTCCATTTCATCTATATTTGTGATAGATTTGGTATTTAGTACTTTAATGAGTGTACATCACAATGTACCCTTGTTTGGAAAAGTAATATTGCATGACAACAACAACAACATGCTGAATCTCAATTTATCTTACAGTTCATGCAGAAACAAGATATTTGATCCACCTTTTTCCAGCCAGGGTCAAAAGAAACAAATTGAATGAAACAAATACTTTTCAATAATTATTAGTCAAGAAGGACTAAACGACAGAGCCCCCTGCTCTTTCCCTGTATTGAGCATGAAAGATTGACCCAAAATAGAAAAGACAGATTCCACTAAAAATAGTTGCCCAAGTCTCTTCTCTCAAGATCTTTAGATATTTTACAACAGATCTGGACTTGTCTTGAATGTTCATTCAGCAGAGGTCTACAATTCATTTTCACTCTCTAACTATTGTACTATATGACACTTATAGTTCTACGTGTTTGGTTTCTGCTGCATGAACTACAAAAATATCTTAGAGTTTATAAACGTAAAGGCATAGAAATACAATCAATCAATCAAATTATGTTAATCATTTTTGATTATCATTCTTGCCTGCCACTTTTTTGCTTTATATTTGTTGTTTATTTTTTTTTGTTTTTATTGCATCTTATTGTATTGATACATGGATAGATAAAGGATAATGATAAATGAAGAATGAGTCCTTCATTTTGCAACATTTTACAGTAGTGTCAGAGACCAGTTTCCCATTTGTCAATAGATTTTCACAGCACCACTGTATTATGGTGTGGATATAGCATAACCACAAAGAGTTGGGAGATTGTGGTGAGATGAAATTTGAATGAGTAAACAAATAAATATAATAACAATTAAGGCATGCTTTGTTTGGTTTCAACAATTGTTGGTTAATGCAATCAGAAGCTATAAGTCACGAGTGGTGAAATGACCTATGTGCTCCGTATATTTAAGCCAATACTTAAAATACATTTAGCATAAATATACACAGAGGGAACAAAAAATAACAAAACTAATGTTTCCTGAATGGTTAGCTACCACAATTAGCTCTTACGTGACTTGTTACCCTTCTACAAGACAACCATTACACAAATACTTCTATAAATTTCATTGTGAAGCCAATGTTGAAATAGTC
The DNA here is from genome assembly GCF_031021105.1 of Erythrolamprus reginae. NCBI lineage: Eukaryota > Metazoa > Chordata > Lepidosauria > Squamata > Dipsadidae > Erythrolamprus > Erythrolamprus reginae. The sequence goes on from NC_091950.1 coordinate 300,991,065, forward strand.
CTTTGCAGAAAAATCTCGGCTCTCATTTTGCCCACTCCAAATCATGTGGGGGCTTGGTGGTTAAACAGAACCTTGATATTTAACATTTTTATTGAATTAAGAGAAGCAAGTTTTCCCAAGTGATGAGAAACAAATGTGGAAGTTCTGGTCTTTGCAATTCTACTGCCACACACATAGTTTCACAAGCGTGCAATATTTCTGTTTTCACAGGAAAGTTATGAAGTGGTTTCTACTTACTAGGACAATGGCCTGCCCCACAAAAAGAAAACATGCAAGAGGGCAGTGATTGTCACACTTCTCCAGAAAAACAGTTTTAGGTTTATTAATTTCTTATCTTGTTATCCTACTTAGTTGTGTATTGTTCCTCAATTATCAGAAAGAGATGCAACGTGAAAAGAAATAAAGCAAGCCAGATGTTTCCAGATGATTTTGACTATTTAATTTTGAGAAACATCTTGTCAACCACAAATAATGAATTTTCAGTTTCCTAACAGGGACTATTATCCTTTGGAACTACTGTATATTAAATACTATTTACAGCTTTCTACATTAATCTTACCTACAAACAACCTAGGAGTTTACAATGCTAACAAAATGGGTTAAAATAACTATTATATTACTAAATCAATAATGGGGAAGCTACAATGTTCAGATTCACTGAAGTGTAACAACCAGCTTCATTGTCACTGACCTTGATGGCTAGGTAGTTGAGAGCTCAGTAGCATCTAAGGGCTCTCATTTTCCCCACCTTCTGGGTAAAGAACAGTGAACTATGTTATCAGCCTGTACGATAATCAAACCAAAAGAGGTAATTGTGCCACAAACACAGACCTTAATCAACTCCACCACTTTATTAGCAGACATTCTGAATAATTATTTTTCTTTCTCAATCAAAAGTACATTAGTTTAGGAAATTTCAATGATGGTATATTATATAACAGGGGTGTCAAACTCGCAGCATCATGTTGTTGTCAATTGATGTATCCAGTAATGGGAAGCCAAAAATTTACTGCCACTCTGTGGGTATGGCTTATTTTGTGGGTGTGGCTTAATGTTCATGTGACTGGCTTGCCGGCCATGTGATCAGGTGGGAATGGCTTGAACAATTATCATCGTTCAAGTGAACTGTTGTAAGTTCTTGACTTACAACCTTACCAGTGTCGCTTGCTAGGGTGAAAATTTGCTTTGCATTTCTCATGCTCTCCTTCCTGGGTCACTGCCCCCACTGACTCAGGCTAGGTAGCTAGGCGAATGGGTGCTGCCAGAATCATAAATGCTGCGAGTGCCGCTTCCACCCACGCCTTCTGCTTGCAGCTTAGGAGGAAGGTGGCCACATGAGGCTGGAGGGGAGTTGGGCAGGAGAGAGGGAAGCTCGTCCGAGGCCAGGAAGGAGGAAAGAGGAAAAAAGCAATGAGCACAGATGCAGCATCAGGGGAAAAAAGGAGACCCCAGCCAAAACCAGTAATCCAGGAATCCATCAATCAGCTGGAGCTGTGCACACATCTCCATTTCTTCCTCTACCCCGTCCTGCCTGCTGCCCACCCCTGGATGTATCACAACTTTTTTCTCCTTTGCTAAAATGGGGAAAGCATTACAAAATGGCCACATATCTGACTTGCAGGCCACAAATTTGACACACCTGTTTAGCTTAGGTGATAAACTGTAACATATATTATTTAAGTATTTTGTTTTAAATCTTAGTTTGATTATCATGATTAATGATAATCTTGTACCAAACCTTTAGTCATTCAACATGCTACCTTTATTTGGAAATGTTGGTTTCATTCCAGAAAATAACCAATGCAAATAAACATTTCCCTATTTTCTTTCCTGTTTTAACCATTCTGATCTGAACAGAGTCAGCAATTCCACATCGTGGGACAGAAATTTTTTGTTCAAGACTCTACACTGTCTTGTTGCTTAGCTCTGTGTACTTTCAAAATCACCTTTTATTTAGAACAAATTAAATTTTGGAATATGCTTTTAGATGCATGTTTCTTGAAAATAACAAAATGCTTCTTTTCCTAATTGTACTTTAATGTGATTAGAGGCATATTTCAAATTCAATTTTATTTGTCTTCACATTTCAATGCCGGCAACATGCTACTCACATTAATAGGAACAAATTCTTCCTTGAAATTTTACTTTGTTTATTACGGTGAACACGTATCCAAGCAATGGAACTATTTCTGTTTTGATGAGAATTCCCTGCAAATTATTTCTAATGTTCCACTGCAATTTCATGACATAAATATTAGAAACTACTCCGGAAGCTTTCAGTTACAGATCTGGTTGCTGTCTTTAAATATATGGAAACTATTGCTGGATGGGTACAGTTTCCCTGATTATATGACGATTCATTCCTTGTTGTTAATAGAGGGGTGAGCAATCTACAGCTGATCTGCAGACCCCTCAGATCCATCTTTCTAGTCATTTGGATACAGTTAAACCTAGTGATAAAGTGCCAAAAATCAGAAGAATAGTTTTCTCCAATTTGCTCAATGAAGAGCAGAAGAAGTAAGCCCATTAAGCATTTGGGTAAGTTCAAAATCGAAACAACAAAACAAAAGCTCTCCCTCAAAAGTATTGGTGACTCAAGGAAAAGGTATTACATCCATTTCCATGCTCCCCTCCTCCACATTTTGCAGAGTTCGTAGTTCCCTGCATTACATTATTTTTCACTCCAAAGAAAGATAAAGATATTTTGTATCACCTTCTAAGTAGAATGGAACCACATCAGGTCATTTAACCCAATTAAGTAGCATACACAACTCAAGGAGCACTGCCTACTCATCATCCATTTCTTGGCCATCATAGTCTTCCTATTCTCTTCCTTAAACATATAGCTAACCAAGGGCATGAGATAACCAAGGGCATGTTAAAAAAATAATTTTGATTCTTTGGTGGCTAAGTGCGATGGGAATGTTACTATTGATTCCATTGAAACAAGGGCATTTAATTAGGTCACAACTGGCAGGCACAATGAAGTTAGAAAAACAAAAGGAGAGACAAGAAAACAGGAACAACACCCAGGCTTCACAGGGTTGAAGGAAGGCCTGCTTGAAATAATTCTCATAGATTACTGCCTTCAAGAAACCAAGAATGAATAGTATCTCGGGGCTTTTGTGATGTTCCTGGCTTCTAATGAACAGTCATGCTGCCAGAACCTTTATGGTTCACTGTTAAGATATGCAGGAGGTAAAAGCATTTAGCCAATGAAAATAGAGATAGCTAGTTGAAAAGACTTTTTATTTTCTATCTTGGTAGCAAGCAGATTTCCAACAGTGAAAGAAGGGAAGCTGAATAGTTAATCCATTTATAATGTTGCGGTTCATTTAAGTTTAAATAAGAAAATTATGTCTCTTCATGCTTTTCAATGAATGCAAACAACAGCACAAGGCCAGGGTTTTTCCTAAAAGTTAATTATGTAATTACATTCATTAAGAAAATCTAGAGTAGAGTACTGAAATTGGAGGAAAAGGAACAAATGTAATTTCATCAAGAAATGTCTCTAGCCTATTGGAGAAATTTCTGCAGTCATACAAGCTTCCGTAACGGAAGCAAAATTGGGTTTCTTTCTTTCATTCTTTTCCCAATATGCTTCTGTGACTTTCTAGCCTTGCCTTAGTGAAATATCCCACAGTCAGTTCAACCCATTTGCCTTGTCTCTCTATATTTCAATCTTTTCTGAGAATATAAAAATGACTTAGACATGTACAACTGTTTCTTAGGATAGCAAACAGAGTATATCATTCAGCTAGACCTGCATTTTCATGATATTCTCACTGCTAGTGGTACCATAAATTCAAGGAGAATAGTTCATTTATCATAAGAATTGTTTTTTTAAAAGCTAGTGAAAAGAAGAGTGAGAGGTTCACATATGGGGAGGAGTTGTTCAGTTCCAAAAAAGAAAGAAAGAAGGAAGGAAGGAAGGAAGGAAGGAAGGATGGATGGAGGGAAGGACAAGTGAGAAATTTAAAGAGCAAAAAGTCTTTTATGAATTGGTATCCTGGCATGGATATAGTACCAAACATGCTAACATTTGTTATTAGCCATGCTCACCATGTTAGCCATTTTGTGGGAGTGCTCATAATATGCACTCAACATTCCAAAAGTGTTTATCTGCTCCCAAAATATTGGAATTTCTGATCTATTCTATCCAGAATCATGCCTCAGTCCAGGATGATTAGAAGACCACATTATTACATGCCATCCTTCTTACACTCTAGAATCCAATTGACATATCCTAAGATATGAAGTTGGGAGAAATAGTTTAAAGTCTGTAATTTCTGGACTGTACAAAAGATGTGGATCTCACTTTTTGAAAGATAGACGTGGAAGCTTAATTCTTTCCTTGCCATTGGATTTTCTGATGTATATCATCAACAACAGTGGTATATTTTCAATCTCCCATTTAATTGCCCTGTATGTACTATGTACATGCATGAATTGGTTGTGCGTAAGTACCCCAAGGATATGAGCATTACTTAATAAATGCACTTAAGGGAATGACAATTATTATGAAGGTAAAAAAAAATTCTCTTTTGCATCCATATTGTTTCATATGATCAATTTAGCTCCCATAGAAAATTGAATAATGGCGAGAAGAAAAAGATAGGTAGCTCCAATCTGCTCCAGCTCTAGGCTTTGATCCTCAAGTGTATATTGAGGAGAATCAGAGGAAGATAAGTATTCCAAAAAACTTTCCAGATGGACTTCTCTCACTTTGTACCTTCATAAGATTCTTACCTCCATCCCATGGGAAGGAACCTAATGTATCCTTTTCTTTTATGTACGCTGAGAGCATATGCACCAAGACAAATTCCTTGTGTGTCCAATCACACTTGGGCAATAAAGAATTCTATTCTAACAGTGGGCTTCTTGCTTAATAATAAGCATTGCAGTACTGGGTTCTAAAATCTTTTGCTACTCGTTTGCATGCGTGCAACACTTTTGTACATGTGCAAAAGCATCCTGTGTGGGTGGGTAGAGCTGCCAGCATTACCGCTTCATAGAACCAGGCCGAACCAGGAGCAACTCACCTCCTGATGCATTGTATGTATTAGCTTATGGTATGTACTGTAGATACTGGTAGTCTTCAAGTTGCAATAGGATTGCTATTGCTAAGTGATGAAGTTCCAAATCATGATATCATGTGTCTCAGGCACTTCTGCTTGTTACTGAAACTCAAAATGTGTGGTTGCTAAGGAGAAAGAGGAGGGAATCCCAGGTAAGAACCATGGGGATGCTTTGAGATGTGGAGGAGGGCAGAGAGGGTCTGGGAGGCTGGTTCAGGCATGAGAGGCTGTCAGGGAAGTTTGCAAATGGTGATGAGTTGATTGTATTTCTCTGCAATGTCATAATGATGAGCCAAGAATCCCAGCACCTAGATTGTGAACACGTGATCCCGGAAGTATTACAATTGCTGAAACATCAAAGACCAGCATTACATCCATATTTACTGTGTTTCTGTAATGTTGAACATAGTTAAGGGCAACATGCATATATGTTTGTATATATAATCCATTGCTGATTGATGTTTTCTTAATTAAAGGTTATGGATTGTAATCTACTATACTGGCCAAATTGAAAGTTGGTTGGTAGAGTTTTTCCAGTTTTCTTGTCTAGGTTAGGAGGGAATGGTTGACCCAAAGTTATCCAACTGGTTTCTATTCCTAAAATAGGTCTAGAACCAGGGTCTCCTTACTCCTAGTCCAGCATTTACCTTAATCATTATGCCACATAATCTATCATTCATATACACACAGACATTTAGAGAGGGGGGGAGAGAGAGAAAGAAAGAGAGGCAGAGGCAGAGACAGAGGCAGAGGCAGAGGCAGAGACAGAGACAGACAGACAGACAGAGACAGAGAGAGATAGAGAGAAAGAGAGAGAGATGGGACTTAATGGAAATCATATCTATTTCAGTTTTACTATTTAAATTGTTTTTGCATGGCAGGTTTATGTTTTGGCAAATATTCCAAGTTTTTAATGAAACATGTAGGCATAAAATTTGTTTATTTTTCAAAATGTGTACTATAAAGTGCCCAGGGCTTTTGGCTTTTACATTGTTCCACAGCAAAATTGTCCTATGCTTACGTAGCAGCATAGGGTTTTCCTCAGAGCAGCATTTCTTGGAATGTTCAAATAAACTTGATTTAAAATTGAATTAAAACTAGCAATAAATTAATTTCAGTTTTTGCTCTGGCTGTGGTTATTTCTCAATCAGCCCAAAGCCAAGTGTCTCTAAATCAGAAAAGAATGTTGGGTCTCTTCTCTGAAACATGCTATTATTATAGGTGTCTAACATATAGATCTTAGTTGGTTAAAGGCAGATTTTCACTCTCTAGAATTATTATAGCTATTAAGAAGCAGAGTGGAAGATGAAGATATGTTCTATGACTATATTAGTGTTGAGACAAAAAAGTTCCTTCTTCTCTAAAGAAGGTAATAAGAGAACAGGTGGGATTGCTATAGAAGTCATTCCAGGAGAGGAACCCAACACCTACTAAAACCTGTGTTTTTTCTAATATGTTGAATTAAAGCCCTCAATATCCCTCACCAAGGTCCCTCGCCATTTTCCATGCTTGCTTGTAGAGCCAACATATTGAAATGTTCAAAGAATTGGATCAGGACCAGGAAAACCTATCTATCTATCTATCTATCTATCTATCTATCTATCTATCTATCTATCTATCTATCTATCATTTATTTATTTATTTATTTATTTATTTATTTATTTATTGAAACATGTACAAGATAGCAGGTATGGTATAAACATATACAAAAGCAAAGTAGGTACAGGTAAATTTGGACAATAGGACAGTAGGACAGGGATGGTAGGGATGATGGTGTGTTTATGGATGTCCCCTACAGACCTATTAGGAATGGGACTGACAAGAACCTCAACCACCTGACAAGATTGTTTTAAAGAATATACAGTATATACATACACACACACACACACACACACATATATATCATGTGTGTGTGTGTGTGTTTGCACCTACACTAGGGTGTTGAGATTGAAGACAACAAAATTGCTTTCATGATTTAAAAATGTACTGTGTGACAATAACAAGCCTTTGGTACACTCCAATAATTTTGCATAATGAACAAAGACTTGAATTGTTACCAAAAGAAATGTTACAATAATGTTTAGCAGGACAGTAACTCCAAATGTAAATGATAACCTCAGTGAACGGATGCTACGTTTCCTTCTTTGTATCACATAAACCTGCCTGAATGATTTAGTGAAGCTCTGGTGGTGTAAATGGTTATTAATAAACCATACACAACAGTGACAGCTGGTTATAGTTGCCAAACCCCTGAAAAGCAAGCAAGATTTGTGGTCAGCATTCCTCACACACTTAATGAGAGACAGCTTCTATCCCATCGAGTTTTGGCTGAAAGTTGATGCACCAAAGCTGACTCTAGAGTTTCATCTCCTTCCAAGTAATTTTAATCCTGGTCCCTTAATTTATGACGAGCTTCAATCAAAGAACAGAAAGTGGTGGCAAGATGTAAAAGCAGACAGGAAAGGGAGCAAGATTTTGTCTTTTCATATCCTACTGTTAAAAAAAAAAGTAAAGTAATTTCCTATTTCTCCATGTGGGTCCTTTAACATGTCAATTCAGGGGCACTGCAATGCCTTATTGAAAAAATATGTATTTCAATCTATTTGTTTTATTTTGAAACCTGGGGGTTTCAGATGTAGAAACGGAATGCAGTTCCTGACAGCTGTCCTTCTATTTGACTTCCACATTCTGTTTGCTCACAAGAATCATGAGCAAAAGACTTTAAAAATAACTCTCATATGCATGCAGACTTTGAATGGAGACAATCACAGAGTTGTTGGGCCTTTGTTTTGATTTCTTTCCTTCCATTTGATTCCAGCAAATAGGCAGAACACACTCATTTATTAGTTAAGATGAAAACACTAACTGAAAGGTCAGGTTATTATGGCTTATCATTAAGGGTAATAAATACCTCAGGAAGACAATTTGGGAGGGCAGGGATGGAGAAGTTGCAGCAAAGAATTGGAAGACAGAGTCTATACCCCCAAATGACTGTACCAGTGGTGGTTTGCTGCCGATTTGGACAGTGAAGGGCTACTTACTACCACACTGTGCCCGTGTCTTATGCAGGATGCCCTGCATTTTCTTTCAACATCTTTCAGTGCAAATTGGGTGCTCTGGGATGGAGCTCCATTTTTGCTACCTCACTGTGTCCCATCCCCTGTCCGGGCAGTAGCCTACCCCTGGACATGTACTTTAGAAATTTGAACCGGCTCACTGAACTGGCAGCAATGACCGGCGGTACACACTCCCTAATCAGTCCTCTGGTTGCCATGGCTTGCATACCCCCCTCCCTTCTGTAGCAAAGGCACAAAGGGTCATTCCCAGGTCTTTAGCATGACATGATGCGCACTTCCATTGTGAATGCAATCCAGTAGGGAAGGTAAGTGGAACCCATCCCTGGATTGTACCCCCAAAGTCAAAAAGCACCTTCCCTGAAAAGTTTGTCTTGTTGCCACTGCTGAAATAAAACTTAAAACAGAGGAGGCCTTATTTAACAGATCACTTTAATACGGAATGCATGCCAGGCAGGCAGGTACAGGCTTAAAGGAACAGACAATGCACACAGTGTTATATAGCAAGCCCTGGCTGAGGCAGGACCCAATCAAATACACAGTAGCTTTCCCGCTTACAAAGTAACTATGGAAAGCGCCCTATCAGAACCTTGGATAGGGACGCCAATCGCACGGCTCTAACCGGCCGGCTGTTTCTAAGCAAACACAGCACTCCTAACCCCTTGATTGACACATACATAGTCCTTTAAATATGCCGGTTTGTAGCGCACTCTCTCGGAGCGCCGAGGCATGAGCGCCTGCTCGGAAATCCTCTCCGAATTTGATTCCTGCACTCCCTCTTCTGAATCCAGAACTTCCTCACCCCTTAATGACTCTGAGGAGGCGTTTTCCCCAGACAGTCTTACGGGCAGCTGAAACTGACTGTGAGCCGCTCCCGCCTGCTCACCATCTCCTTCCCTTTGGAGCTCGCTCGCCCTGTCAATCCGGATCTGGTCTAAATGCCTCTTCCAAACCCTTCCGTCTGCCAGTTCGATTTCAAAAGATCGAGGCCCCAGCTCTCTGCTTACTGTTCCCCTTTCCCAATTCCGTCCTCCTGAGTAAGACCTGACAAAAACAGTGTTTCCAATTTTTACCTGCCGGGTCGGGGTTACTGGCCACTGCACTGTTTGAGAGTACCATGGGTGCAGTCTATCAAGAACGATGCGGAGCTTGCGACCCATCAAAAGTTCGGCTGGGGTTTACCCGTGGCCACACAGGGGGTGGAATGTTGCGCTAGCAACAAATCTGCTAGCCTTTCCTGCCAAGAACCTTGCGGCATCCTCTTAAGGGCGTCTTTTACAGACCTAACTGCCCGTTCCGCCTGGCCATTACTGGCCGGATGCCAAGGCGAGCTTAACGCATGTCTGATGCCAGCAGATGCTAAGAATGACTCAAACTGCACCGCTGTGAACTGGGGACCGTTGTCCGAAACGAGAAGGTCGGGGAACCCATGCGTGGCAAATAAAATCAGTAGGGCGTCTATGATAGCTTGAGCGCAGGTAGATCTGAGTAGGACCACCTCTACCCATTTCGAATGGGCATCCACGACTATCAGGAAGGTCTGTCCCATAAAAGGACCGGCTAAATCAATGTGAATACGAGCCCAGGGTCCAGCTGGCGGCTCCCATGCCAGCGGCTCGGCTCGAGGAGGGAAAGGGCGACTTTCCTGGCACGCTGCACATCCAGCTACTCTTAGCTCTACTGCCTTGTCCAACCCCGGCCACCAAACATAGTCCCTAGCTAAGCTCTTCATGCGCACTATGCCAGGGTGGCCCCTATGTAATAATGCCAGCACCTGGCTGCGCAAAGATTCAGGAATTACCACTCTACTTCCACGCAGCACCACCCCCTTCTCTACAGAGAACTCTGATTGACACCTGAAAAATGGGACAAAAACATCTGCGGGGGCTGCAGCTGGCCATCCTCTTAATATCCATTGCCTTACTTGGGACAGAATGGCATCTCGGTTGCAGAAATAGGAATGGTGCTCTCAGAAAGAGCAAACACGGAGCACGCTGGAGCAGGGTCGACGAGAACATCTGGCAGCGGGCATCTGCTCAAGGCATCAGTGTGTGCTATGTGGCGTCCTGGCTTATAGGATAACGTATAATTGTAGTTCGCTAGGAAGACGATCCAACGTGACATCCTGGGTGAAAGGACTACCGGACTTTGACGGCTGCCAGATAAAAGCCCCAGCAATGGTTGGTGGTCTGTGACTAATTCAAAATGTCTCCCATATAAGTAATCGTGGAACCGCTTGACCCCTGCAATTAGTGCCAGCGCCTCTTTGTCGATATGTCCATAATTTCTTTCTGCCGAAGCCAATGTGCGAGAGAAAAATGCCAGAGGGGCTTCGGCTCCACTAGGCAGTCTGTGACTAAGGACAGCGCCCACCCCGTGTTGTGAAGCGTCACAAGTCAAAATTAAAGGTAAACCAGGTGAGTATAGGGTCAGCACATTGTTGGACAAAAGTATCACCTTGACCCCGTTAAATGCCAACTCCTCCCTTCTTCCCCAGTGCCAGTTTGAGTGCTTGTCCAAAAGCCGGTGTAAAGGCTCGGCCACCGATGCCTTATGCGGGATGAAGACCGCGTAAAAATTTAAAAGTCCCAAAAAAGCTTGCAGCTCAGTCTTGGAACGTGGCCTGGGGGCATCCCTAATTGCCCGTGTCTTTTCTGGGGTGGGGTGAATTCCCTCCCCATCTACAATAAAGCCCAGGAATTCCACCCTCGGGACACCAAAAACACACTTTTTTTCTTTTAGTTTAAGCCCCGCATCCCTGAACTTGGACAAAACTTTCCTTACTCGTGCCATCAACTCCTCTGTGGAACTCCCCGACACCAGGACGTCATCAAAATACGGCACGGTTCCTTCGAGCCCATATAGTAACCTTTCCATCAGGCCCTGGAATAGACCTGGGGCAATGGAGACCCCAAATTGTAGGCGGTGACACTTGAATACCCCCCGATGGGTGATAATTGACTGCGCTTCTGCAGCTAGGGGGTCTACGGGAAGCTGCTGATAATCCTGAGACAGGTCGAGCTTCGCGAACACCCGACCCTTTCCCAAAGTGTGCAGCAGCTGTTGCACCACTGGCAACGGATATGAGTGGTGTGCCAACGCTTTGTTAATGGAACATTTATAGTCCCCACACAGCCTAATTCCCCCATCCCCCTTAAATGCAATGACCACCGGGGTTTCCCATTTTGCCTGATCCACCGGTTCTAGCACCCCCTGGGCAATCAATCTGTCCAGTTCCTCATCCACTTTCGGCCGGAGGGGAATGGGCACCTGGCGGGCTTTCAAACGAACCACCGGTTCTTGTGGGTTTAAACCGAATGAAATCGGGGTTCCCGTATAACAGCCCAACTGACCATCAAATACTGTTGGAAACTCCCGCGCCAGAATCTCAAGCCTTCCCATATCATTGACAGTATTTACCCCAGTCACAGAGAGTCCCAAAGCCTTGAACCAGTCCAAACCTAAAAGATTAGAGAAAGGCCCATTAATTACAATAAGAGGCAATTTGCCCACGAAAGTTTTGTAACGGACTGGAAAACGGCCCTCCCCCACGATAGGAATTGGTGTCCCTTGATAGTCTTTCAGTTGCACAGCGCATGGAGACAGGCGACCTCTGCTGATAGCTGGAAAACAGCGCTTCAATGTCGCCCACGAAATTAAGGAATGGGCAGATCCAGTGTCCACTTGCATAGGGCACCTCAAAGTGCCCAACTGGACCTCCAACGAGATCTTTTCCGCTGAACTAGACATCTCCTTCACGAAAGTGGTAGCCAAACGTGGCCGACTATAGATAGCGTTGCAATCCTCACGCTGGTTGGAAGGGAATTTCTTCTGCCATCGGGGAATGAAACTCTGGGGCTCCCGTTGCTCTCGGCCCGCGGCTGTGGAAACTCTGCGGGAACGGCAGACCCTGGAAAGGTGCCCTTTGGCACCACAATGCCAACACACGGCATCACGGGAAGGGCAGGAGGACCTCAGATGGTTGCCCCCACAACCCTGACAAGGTGACTGGGGTGGCCTGGGACGGGTAACAGGAGCGTCTCGGTTCCTATTCACTGCCAATTTGCACACCTCCTCCTCCTCTGCTTCATGACTGCCATCCTCTTCAGGAAGAATGGTGGCCTTATCAGTGGTTACTGTAGTCTTTCGGGTAATATTAACGGTGCTGTCCATGGCTGCCAGCGACTGCGTTGACAGCTCAAACGCACGAGCCTCCGCTAGCGCCGCTTGAAATGTCAAATCCCTAATGGCCAGGAGATGCTGCTTAAGCCGACCATCTCTCACCCCAATTACAAGCCTGTCTAGGAGGTAGTCATTCAGGTCTGCAAACTCGCAATAAAGTGCCGCTCGGCGCAGGGCGGCCACATAGTCATTTATAGACTCCCCCTCAGCTTGGTTCCGCTGGTAAAATTTATAGCGCCTCGCACACCGAGATGGAGCCGGGGCATAATGATCCTGCAAGGTTTTTAAAAAGTCTTCCCAAGATACATCGTGGATTGAAGTAGAGGCAAACAATGCTCGGGCAGTTTCGAACATCTCGGGGCCACAAAACCCCAGGAAATAAGATCTTTTCCTGTCTCCGGAAATTTCCGTGTACCCGTTGGAGATTAAGAAGCAATCGAAATGGGCAACATAGGACTCCCATGTCTCCCCTTGGGGATTGAAAGGGGCGAAAGTAAGCTGCACTGACATTTTCACTTACGTACAAAGTCCAAGCATAGAATTCTTGAAGAAATGGCGAGAATCCTCGTCGCCAGTAAAACAGAGGAGGCCTTATTTAACAGATCACTTTAATACGGAATGCATGCCAGGCAGGCAGGTACAGGCTTAAAGGAACAGACAATGCACACAGTGTTATATAGCAAGCCCTGGCTGAGGCAGGACCCAATCAAATACACAGTAGCTTTCGCGCTTACAAAGTAACTATGGAAAGCGCCCTATCAGAACCTTGGATAGGGACGCCAATCGCACGGCTCTAACCGGCCGGCTGTTTCTAAGCAAACACAGCAAAACTCAACTTTCCATTTAGTTGGCTAATGTACACAGAAATCAGGATGATTACAAGATCTTATCCTTTGCTTCAGAAGGCCCTAGGTTTGGAGCCTGGCCCTGATTAAATACAAAGCTCTAATCTGGCTGCAAGACTAGTTGCCAAACTTCCTGATACTAGCCTCATCTGTAAAAGATAAGCGTGAAAAAGAAAAACTTCTCCGTAGCAGAGATGAAAGTGCTAACTCTTATTTAAAGAGTTTGCCCAGCAGATTAAAATCTTGAAAGGCTAAAGGACTTTGAAATGGCCTGGTATTTCCTTTGATCTGAGCCACAGCCCTGCAAAACAAACAAACAAACAAACAAACAAACAAACAAACAAACAAACAGTGACACTGAAATTTCAGAGATCTTATTCATACAATGTACAATGCTTAAGAAAGTATGTGTGAATATATCAGTGAAGTTATACATAGCAAATAGCGGGACAATTATATTTTTTCAGTCAGATCTGATTTGGACATTCACTGCTAACATAGTTAAGAAGTTGTTTGTTTTTTTGGTCATATCTTTCCTACCTGGTAGATGAAAAGGAAGTATTGCTGCTTGAAATTTAATTGTCAGGAAACCCTCCCTGCCATAGTTCTGAGGACTTTCCTGAGCAAAATCCTCCCTCTGAGAATCAGCTTGCCATCTATGCACTCTGCCCTAGCAGGAATTAAAAGTTTTAATTCTTAGCTTGCAGATGTGCTGGATGTCACATTTTGCATATTATTTCTCTGTCGGAAATTTTCTGCCTGTAATCACAGGGGAGATTTAGCTTTTTCTTGGCTACGCTAATTAAATGATTAGGTAAGAAAAAAATGTAAACGCTCACAGTTTCACCCTTTCCTCAGAAGTGGCTCCCTCCAGCATATTATCGCATCAACCCCAATTTTCATTACTCATAAGATGTAATCTGGCTCCAGGTGGTAAGGTGGCCCCATGGGGGCGCTCAGAATTCAGTTGGAGAAACTCCCTTCTCTTTCTTCCATCCAGATGACAGCCACTGCTGTCAGACCCTTGCAAAGAATTGCAGTTTTAAGTGCTATAACCTAATGGAATTAGAGGCCAGTCATTGCAGAATGCTAAAATGTCTGACTGCCTTTGCAGTGTTTATTGTTTTTATATTGTCTTTCCAAGCAACAAAAAGTAACAAAGAACAACTTCATTTGTATTGGTGAATTCTCTTCGCCAATCTTTAAGAACGTCCTGTTGATACAGTTGAAATCACATACCAGCCATGGATAGTGTCCTACATCATCCTGGTGATGTGAACTGGGTGAGATTATGTAGGCAATGCTTGGCAACAAACAGAATAGCCACCTGTACACTAAGTATCTTTAAAAGTATCCAGAGCATGAAGGGTTGCTGGGCACTTGAATATCATTTCCCCATGGAGCCATGGATCCTTTGGAGATTTACATAAACAATGATAAAAGGATAAATCATTTTAGGGCAGCACAGCAAATGAAGTGATACACAATGAACCCTGGTCAAGACTGTTTCTTGAACCTTGGTAGGTCAGAGAGAAGCCAAACAAAGAATTGCAAAATAACTGGAGCAGGTAGAATTGCACCAAATGAGTAAACTGCTCATATGAGAAAGTGGGTTTTTTTTAATCTCAGGAAATTGCTTCCAGAAGGACTAAGAAGTAAATTACATTTTGTTCAATGGCTCTGGTAACTCTTCTAAGAGTGTTCTCTTAGTCTTACCATATGAATTTCTCAGATTTTTATGATTGGCAATGGAGACATAGACTAGATTCCCATATTGTGCTATTGTAGTTTGGTTTGTCATTTAATGAGTAAGCCATCATTTGTGATGGCCACACAACTTTAAACTATTGGCCACCATTTACAAACAATGGTACATGCTTAATATTGAATACATCATATTAAGTCAAAATCAAAAACCATATTCTAGCTTACAGGGCACCATGTGATGTGGAGGGAAGATGATACAATCACATAATTGAAGTCCACCATTTTGAATCTGCTTGACCTTGCATACATATACACACAGGCAATGGGTCAATGGCATAGCTGTACTTGCCATCTTAATTATTCCACCATCATGGCAGATGCCTTTGACAGCATAGTAGCTGTCCCACATTGAAAAAAGATGCATGGTTTATTTAAGATTGAGAAATCCATGGTTCACATAGCTTCCCAACAACTATGGGATGCCCCCCAGACATGTCTAGATAGGGATTTTTACCTACATGTCATTTTTCAGCCCCCCCCCCCCGAAACTAATGGGCAAAGTAGAATATTTTGAGAAGCAATATTCATTGTTGAGCAAGCTATTATTATCTGGAGAATTGATCTAATATTCACCTATCAGGCAAGTAGGATACAGTAATTATTTGTTGTATTTATGTCATATTTTGTTTGAGTTGCCTCTAGCTGTAGTTAGACCAACACATCCAAAATTGGACCACATAAGCAAGGAATCACTATATTTTCACAACTGTAATGAGTCTGTTTATAACTACCTAAAAACCTAGCTGTAATTTTGTGCTTTATTGTTTTAGATATACCTTTAATCCAAATTGCTATTAATTTTGGGGCTCAATTAATGGTTTACAAAACATGTGTTCTGTCATTCTTTCTCGACAGTATTCCATGGCACATTTTCGGTATCCATGTTTGTTTGTTTTTTTAAATAGCCGGATTGATTGCATTGCATCCTTTTTTGAAAGCGGAACATCAATCAGACATATAATCATGTGGAAATTGGGCTGGGATATTTGGGGTGATTATAGAAGAAATGAACTTGTATGCATTCAAGAACTAAAGACAGTTCTGCCTATTGAAAAGCTAGCTGAACACCAGCTGAATCTGCTGCTGCTGTATTCACAAAGAACGGAGCAGATTGTGATGGCAACGTTTCCATTCTAGCGATGAAGGCAAAGAAAGGTTTTTCAAGTTTATGTTGAACTAAATTTTTCTTAGCAGATTTGGGCCGGTTTTCACACCTTTGTTTATGCAGTGATAGTGCTATCCTGGATCGCAAGCAAGCCATCAGAAAAAAGCAGCTCATATTATCCTTGGGTTTCACATAGCTGATTCTGAGTATTTGCAATTTATTTATTTTATTTATTATTTATTTAGTTTATCAAACATGTGCAAGATAGCAGGTATATGTATAAACATGGACATGACTACATGAAATCAACACAAATAAATTAGTATACAAGGACGAGGGGGCATGCTGGTGCACTTATAAATTAGTAGGACAAGGACGGGGGGGCATGCTGGTGCACTTATACACGCCCCCTTATAGACCTGTTAGGAATGGAGAGGTCCACAGTGGATAGTTTAAGGTTAAAACTATGGGGGTTTGAGCAAGTAACAACGGAGTTGAGTAGAATATTCCAGGTCTATTGCTGAAGTCGTATTTTCTGCAATTGAGTTTGGAGCAGTTAACCTTGAGTTTGTATCTATTGTTTGCCTGTGTATTATTGTGGTTGAAGGTGAAGTAGCTGTTGACAGGTAAGACATTGTAGCAGACTATATTGTGTACTATGCTTCGGTCAAACCATAGGTTGTCCAAGCCCAAAATGTCAAGCTTGGTGGCATAAAGTATTCTATTATGAGCAGAGGAGTGCAGTACTCTTCTCATGAAATACCTCTGGACCCGCTCGATTATATTAATCTCCGATAAACAGTGTGGATTGCAGGCAGATGAGCTGTATTCAAAGATTGGTCTAGCAAAAGTTGTGCATGCCCTTGTTAGCAGTCCAGGGTTACCTGACAAGAAGATTTGCAAAATTAGGTTAACAACTCTTAATGCCTTTTGGCAATGCTGTTACAGTGAGCTCTGGAGCTTAAATGGTTTGAGATGAGTAATCCTAGGTCATTGCTCACACATCCTTCCTTCCCCAAGCAGCTGCTGTAGAAACCTAAGCCATATAACCTCTCTCGGATACCCAGTGATGGGCTACCAAAATTTTTACTATCACATTGTGGGCGTGGCTTATGCATTTTGTTTCAACATATTTCAGTGCAAATTGGGTGCTTTGGGGTGGAGCCCCAAATTTTGTTGGTCAGGTACTGCGTACCTGACCGTACCCGTAGGAGTCCATCACTGCTGATACCTATGCAATATGGGGTTCCTTCTTTTCATAATTTAGTTTAGGAGCTAAAGAGAAAAGAAAGAATTTCTCAGAATGAGTGCATTTTAGAACCCCTTAAAGAAACTGCTCATCTTATGTTGTAACTGGTGGTCTAAGAATATTATTACTGGCTATTTGAATATATTCTGACTCACAGTTTTAATTTTCTAGGCAAACTTGCCCAAGGAAGAGCACACTGGTCAGTTATCAGTGTGTGTGTGTATGTGTCCACTTGATTTTTCAGAAAGATGGAATAAACTATGTCAACAAAACATTATGAAAAAGCCTTCCATCTTACTCTGCTCCTGCTTACATATTATTTTATTTGATAACTATATAAAAGGCATTGTTCTGCCTAGTTGGGAATCTGATTTCATTCAATCTATGAGTAAAACAAAAATACCCCAGAATAAATTGGCATGTTAATGTGTATTATTTACTCTCACTGTTCCAATCAGTCTAAAAAATAAGGGAAAAAGCCCTTATTCTTAAAAGAAGTTATCAGTTTCCTCTACTTGGTTCAAGAGTCGAAACCTTTGGGATTTCCCTTCTTTTTTAAAGCAATTTACTTCTTGAAAAACAAATCTCTCACTTCCTCTTCCAGTGGGCTGAGGGTAGGGAAATTACTGCTACATGCTTGGTTCTGCAATATGAAGGGGGAAATTTCAACTCATGCAAAAAAAACACAACAACCCAAAAACCTGTCAGCATTATCCTATCAGTGAAATTAAAATGAAAAAAAGAAAGAAAAGTATTTCTTAGAAATGACTGTTAGTTGGTCCTCAGCAAGGTTTTTCCCCAAGGTCAGATTAATTTTGGAATTACCCCAGGTTCTTCAAACAGCTGTTTGGAGAACTCTTGCCTGATTTAAGGCTGTGTAAATGTATTGGTTTACATCTCTCAGGATTTACAGACATCATGGCCATATCTGAAGGGCATTAGGTTGTGGAAGACTGTTGAGATGCCTCTAACCAAGCCATCTGTTCAAATTTTCTACCTGAAGTTTGCTAAAACGGAGACAGTAGAATTAGATGCAATCAGCATATTCATTATACCTCACTTTTTATGTGAGTGGTTTTATCCCCAGTAGATTCCTATGAGCTGTGGCAACGAATGAGAAATTCCCACTACTACCAGAGAAATTATTATTGCTTTCCATTTTGTCCTCAGAAGAAAAGAAAAAAAGATCAGACCAAAGTTTCCTACAAGCCAAACTCTTCATTATTACATGGATAGGTCCATACAATTTTCACACCATTGTCGTTTTCCAGGACTTTTTTTCTTTCATTTAGTCTATATTTTCTGAGATATCCTACTAGTCCACTGTAGAAGTACTACAGGTCTGGCTCTGCTTAACTTAGTGATTGCGAACCTTTTTTGGTTTGCATGTGTGTGGCACCGAACCAGAATATCTCTGGGACCACCTTCTGCTGCACGAATCCCAGCGACCAGTTAGGTCCCACAGAGTGGGTCTTCTCTGGGTCCCGTCAACTAAACAATGTCGCTTGGCGAGACCCAGGGGAAGAGCCTTCTCTGTGGCGTCCCCGGCCCTCTGGAACCAACGCCGCCAGAGATTAGAATTGCCCCCACCCTCCTTGCCTTTTGTAAGCTGCTTAAAACCCACCTCTGCCGCCAGGCATGGGCGAATTGAGATACTCTTTCCCCCTAGGCCTTTACAATTTTATGCATGGTATGTCTGTATGTATGTTTGGTTTTTATAATAATAGATTTTTAACTGTTTTTAGTATTGGATTATTATTATATGCTGTTTTATTATTGCTGTTAGCCGCCCCAAGTCTTCGGAGAGGGGCGGCATACAAATCAAATAAAAAAACAAATAATTAAATAAACAAACAAACAAACAAACAAACAAATAAATAAATAAATAAATATTAGCATGCGTTCACATGCCCCCACTTCCCTCTTCCCCACGTATGTGCTCCCCTTGTATTGCCCCCCATGTATACGCACAGGCAGTGGTAGGTTCCTACCGATGCGGGTCAGAGAGCCATACTGGTAGGAACCCACTGATGATGCAATTTTTGGCAATTTTTTCCTGGTGTCTCTTGAGAAGGAGCTTCTCAGCTGTGCTTCAGATGAAGAATAAAGGTCAGCATTAAAATGAAGGCGGGTGGGATGGCTTCTTCCAACATGGAGATGGCAGGAAAAAAATCACTGAAAATTGCATCAGCAGTGGGTCCCTACTGGTGCGGCATTCTGGACCACACCAGTGGGAACCCACCACTGCCTGTAGGTGGGAGAAATCAGCCAACAGACAAACTGGAAGTGTGTTTTTCCAAACTTTTGATTTGTCTGTTGGGTGATTTTTTTCTTCCCTCCGGGGCTTCAGGGAAGCTTCCCTGAAGCATCCAGAGGGCAAAGCGGCTTTTCCGAAGGCAAAAAATCAGCTGACCAGTGTTGTGTGTGTTCCCTGTCAGCCTTTGGAATTGTCAGATTCAGAAGATGGAGATCACCTAGACGCTGTCAATTATCCTGATTTAAGAGATGTGGGAGAAGCTACAGAGGATGAGAGGGAAATAGAACAGCTATCAGATGAAAGCCTGCAGAGTAATGCTTCTTCAGATAATGGGGAGATCGAAGGGAGTCCTTGGTTAAATCCAAAGTTCACAAGGTTACAGAAAAGAAAAGAAGAAATTTGGGGGAAGAAGTTTTAATATGCTATTCAGAGTGTGTAAATTAATTAATTAATTACATCACATCCGGAATTGAACGGAAGAGACGGATTGCTTTTCCTCAAAGTGCTAGAGAAAATGGTGGCGTATATCATCTCTCCAGATAAGTAAATTTTATATTGCATGATAAACTGCTTTTAAACAGTGTGAACCTTGACTCAGAGATAAGAAGATGTTTTTGAAGTAGACAGTTTGTTATTTAGATAGAAGTTATAACTTCGTAATTTAGCCTGTGATATTTGGAATGCATTTCCATGCCGGAGCTTAGATGACAAGATTAAATGTGGAAGTAAAAATAAAATAAATATTATTTTGAGAATTACTAGCCTGTGAAGTTATTATTATTGAATCAACTAGCCTGACCCCAGCCTAGATCCAGAACAACCAGCACACGCATGCGCGCTAGAGCTGACACAGGGCAACACCTCACATGCCCTCTGATATGGTCCACATACAACCTGTGGCCCACATGCCATAGATCTGCCATCACAGGCTTAGCTTGTTCAAAATCAGCCAATGTCAACTAAATGCTACCACCTAGCATGATACCTTATAAAAATCATTTCTTAAAAGTTTTCCCTAATAAACATTTTTTAAAATCTTTTACAATTTTTGTGGAGATGGCATTTGATAGCTTTATGGAACTTTTATTTTTAAGTGAGATTGTATTATAGTAAATCCAGATTATTTCAAAAATTAAAAAAAAAATAAAGAATAGTTTGGCCTTGCTCATCATTAGTTCTGGCAATGTTTAATACATTATTTGGCAGATCTTTTTGAATTCCATTGTTTTGTCTCACTGCCCACTCCCACCAATGCATTGAAGAGCCTCACTGAGTATTCCTTTGCAGAAAAAAAGTATATCTGCTGTTGTTAGCATAATTGACCACAGTAATTATAGAGAAAGCTATTTGTATGTTATTTATAATTCTGCTGGATAGCTTGTCTTGGCAATGTTTAAATTTTAAGTCTTTAATCCACAAGAAATATGTTTTCAAAAGCATGTATTGAAAATTATGGGGTATTTGGGAGGTGGAAGATCCTTGTGGTCATTCACATGTTCCATAAATGATGCAGTCTTAAGGTTGTTCTTAGGACTCTCAGACACTGAGTACCACATGTATGTTGACAGGCAGCACACAGAGACAATCTAGACAAATATAATATGATCTGACCAACGTTGCCCAATCAATACACCTTAGCAATGACCTGGATGGATTATATCCAAGGGTTAAGGTGAAAAGGTCATTCAAGATGTCAACAAGGCCATCTGGGAAGCTTGTATGTGGACCCCCTCAGCTCATTAATAGACTTAAGGCTATATCCCTCTGTCATATGGTAAGAATTTTGGTTGCCATATCAACCTAGAGCAAATTCAAACCAGTGACCTAGGGCTGAAAGACCCCATATCATATTGCCAACCCCCTGGGCATTTCAGCCTTTACCATTTTGTAGCTTTTAGTGCTTGGATAGGAATTCATGCAGGAGACTAAGAAAATTAAAGCTGTCTGCTTCCCCCGTAGAAGAGAAGCAGATCTTTCCTGGAGGTAGAGTCATTTAGAATGACATATGGAACTTGTCAAGTTTCTGATCTTGTTTTCTGCATTTCACAGTGGCGCAGTTTTCTAATCCTCAGTTTGAAGATGAGAATAACATTCATTCCCTCTGCAGGTCATTTAAATGTGGTGTGTGTGTGTAATGTATGTACGTACGTACGTACATACATACGTACATATCGTTCCCCCGAAAGTAAGGCATGTCAGAGGTTTTGCAGAATTTGCTAATATAAGGCACCCCCCGAAAATAAGGCGTAGTCAAGGTTACATACGGTACCATTCAAAGCTGTTCATAGCGGTACCGTAATAATGTGGCATCCCCTGCTGGCCCCTTCCATCGCTTTGTACCATCCAGTACAGCAGACACAGTCTGCTGCTGTCTCACCGCCATTACAGTCTCCACTACAGTGCGTAGACTGTAGTTCCTCTGGTGGCCGGAAGCTGCAATAGCGGGAGTATACTGTTGTACTATATAAGTGCCGTCGTTTGTGTGTGTGAGTGCCATACTGACAGGTACCGTACCATAATCAGTGTACCGTATGGTACACTTTCTTTGGGGGTGTCAGCTTTTCTGCCTGTGAATTTGTCTTATTTGAGAAATATAAGGCACCCCCCGAAAATAAGACGTAGCACAACTTTTGGAGCAAAAATTAATATAAGACAGTGTCTTATTTTCGGGGAAACACGGTATGTATGTATGTATGTATATACACATATATATTGATTTAACTTAAATTAAGTTTCTATCTAATATTTTGGTAGGTTTGATGATTCCGAAGAATAAGTGGTATAAATAAGACATAATTTATCCACAATAAAAATGCTACACAGCACAATACTATAGAGGTTCAATCATGAGTAAACCATGAGTAAATTAATGGGATTTACTCAGAGATGAATCCCATGGAAAAGCATTTGCCTTTGGCAAGAATTTTTTTGACTCATGAGAACGAACCCTTCCTATTTTTTTAAGCTGTGGTGATGCTCTCTCTGACCAGAATGATGCTCTTTCCAGAAGTAGAGTAACCCATCTCCAATAGAGAATCCTTGCTGACTTTTTCAAGTCCTTCAAGACAGCCATTTGGAATGGTATAGAGCCATGATGGCGAACCTATGACATGCGTGCCACAGGTGGCACGAGGAGCCATATCAGAGGGCCCGGAAAACTTTGCCATGTTTTTGTTCCAGTACACATTCATGTGCTGGCCAGCTGATTTTCAGCTTTGGGAAACGCTGTTTGGTCCTCAAGATGCTTCAGGGAAGCTTCCCTGAAACCCTGGAGGTTAAGAAAAAAAATCCCCCAATAGACAAACTGGACGTTCAGAAAAAATGCACTTCCGTTTTGCCGTTGTGCTTTTTTTTTTTTTTGGACACTGGAGGGTTCAGAGAAGCTTCCTGCATTTTCCCGAACTTCTGTTTTCCCCGTTTGGGCATTTTTTTCACCTACCAGGCATCCGAAAGGCCTGTGTAAATGTGCGGGAGGCAGAGTGGGGGGCGGGCACATGCATGGGGGGGAGGGAAGAGGTGTAGGCACATGCACGTATGCTAGCACACCCCCACACACCCCTTTTGGCATGCAAACCAAAAAAGATCTCTATTATAAGAGCTTCTTGTTTGTGAAGGTGGTTGGACTAGAAGACCTCCAAGGTCCATTCCAACCCTATTTTTCTGTGTTCTAAGACTTGCTATGATCCTCCGGTCCTACTTGATTCTCCTACGCTTTGTTTTTGCTACTCAACTCACCATAGGAATTGTATGAAGTTTCTTTTTCTTCTCCCCTCACCACATGCTTGCTAAAAAATGTCATTAATATTTTGCTGAATCTAAACCAAGCTGATAAACGTTCCTCTATCACTGGTATCAGGTTCAAACAACAAAGGGATTCACATTTCACAAGATCAAGTTTTTCATTACTTATTGCAGCTGCTGCCCTTATACTATGAAGCGTAGCTTTTACAATTCTTCCTTCTTTGCCATTTAAAAAATGTACCAATTTTTTTTTTGCATCTCAGCATGTTTTTTCTCAGTCAGAACTAAGAAAGCAGCCAGGGTTTTTCCAAGGGAAGCTGATACAAAATAAAGGCTAAGAAAAATATTTTGATGAATTAACTATATCTTCTATGGGTAGGAATTCTCCTTGAATTTCATAGGTTGTTTGATTATCTTTCCCGTGACTTAGACTAAATAAAGGGGAGAGAGATCCGATTAATCCTTCCCACTGAAATAATTGCTTTCATTGGAAGAACAGGAAATGAAAAATGGTTTTAATTAATTAGTAATTTAATGGAATTGCTTGGTTTCCAGTTTGCCAACTTGGAAATCTGCTGGTTTTCCATGAAGCCTGGGGAATGAAGCACATCAAGGGATATCTGGAGAGTAATTGGCACACAGTGACTAATAAATCTGACTGAATATGCGTAAAAACCCATCCTTGGGCCTATATTATGGTGATAAAAATGATAAAACGTTATCCTCTGATCAGCAAATTGTCATCCAATAGCCCTTTTTAAAGTGATCCAGACTCTTAGAGAAGGATAGGGAGAAAGAATATCTATGGAATCACTATGAAGAATTTTCTAGGCATCTGGAGGATAAAATTGATGAGATCCACTTTAGGGTTGAATACCTATTTGGATAGGTCTTGGCAGAGTTATTGAAACATTTAATGTTATTTACACAATGTGCATGACTGTTTCTCTCCCAAAAGTGAATCCAGGCAACATATAAAGTATAAAAATGAACAATTTAGCAACAAACTGCTGAAGGCTGAAAACTCAACCCAACTTGTTAAAAACAACCCCATCAATATTAATCAATAATATCCAGAGATGATTGAATCTTCATGTTGTGAGGTTTTCTGCAATGAGTTAACAGATTAACAGAGTTGGAAGGGACCTTGTAAGGCATATAGTCCACCCCCCCACCCCCCCGTTAGATTCATGCATAAATAAAGTGGCAAGTCACAGTAACAGTTCAGCAATTTCATTGTCTATTAGATAGAAGTAATATGAACTGTTGGCAGGCTGCAGGGAAGTCCCCTTGAAGTTACGGCCATTGTCCCAATGGTGATGTAATTGCAATTTGGCAACTGATCACAGAATTCATGTGATTGCGATTTCAAAACTTCACAGCCAGGGATGGATTGCTACGGGTTTTCCCGGGTTTGGGAGAACTTGAAGTTAACATAATGGTCAGTTCAGAGATCCTCCAAATCCCGCCCCTGGCTTGCCCCTCACACCCCTCCACCCCTTCCAGGAGTCTCCATGCAGCTCATTTTGGATGTGAGGTAATTTCAGGGCCTGCATGAAGGTTTGGAAAGGGAGAAAAATGTGCCTCTCGAAAGCTCTGGAGCCCAGGAGAGGCAGTTTTTCACTTCCCAGAGGCTCAAGAAAAGCCTCTGGAGTCTGGGGAAGGTGAAAATACTCTCCCCCACACACACACACATACACACCATGGTCATGCCCAACCAGTATGCCCAACCAAAACACTCAATGGGGAAGGTGGAAGGAAGTCACAAGTCGTGGTCACATGACATTGAGCTTAACAATCTATTATGCTTAACAACTGCAATCAGAACTGGTGAACAGCCATCATAAGTCAGGTGTGGTCATATGATTTTTTTTTTCATTTTGCAACCTGTTTCCAATTGCAGTTGTAAAATGAGACTATTATCTTACTAGAACTTAATGCAACCTATGTATACAGAATCCAATTTCCGATTTCCTCCACTTAACATGGTATATTTGTTGTCCTTGGAACACACAATGAAGCTGGCCTTTTAAAGATGATCTGCAAAGGACTCCAATCGTGTTACTTCAAAGTATTACCATATCAAACTGCATCTTTTAAATGCATGTTATAACAACAGAACAGACCTCTCAGAAACAATTTAATTTTTTTCCCATGCACTTTTTTATCTGCCAGTGATTCCACATAAAACAACTGTGAAAGCTGTTTTAACTCAGTAAACTTCATTTTCTTGCAAAATAAAATGGAAGGAGCAGGAGAATGTATCTATTTTACAAGTGGAAACAATGAACTCTGAGTCTCAATAGTAACAAGCAGACACAACACTTGTTAAACCCATTAATTTACATTTACTTAAACAATTAGTAGGGATCCAAAATAATCTGTTGCCAAAGTTTTTTCTCCCAGTTTATATTTCAGAAGTGTTCATATCTTTCTGATATATCTCATTTACAGTTGCAAGTAGAATCTTAATTCTACTGATGAAATGTTTTTAGTCCCACTTTTTTTATTCAGAATTGGGTTTTTTTAAATTCTCTATATTTAACAGATCGACAGATTAATTAGAATAATTCTTACTCCGCATACTTTGTTAAAAGGAGACAGAGAAGGAAAGGAAAGTTAAACTAGGCATCCGTGCCAAAATATTTTTTTTCCCAGGGTTTTCACACAGCTCTAATTTACACTGCAGTCGCACCAGGATGTGGCTGAAAGAAGTTTGGCGTTTCCTGCTTATACATGCTTGGGATGCATAACCTCAAGATGTCAAGAAGTCAGTGGGTCATGGGTACAAGGCCTGATCCACAGGTTATGTTTTTGTGGCTTGCAGATATGAAGCACGTAAACAACGCTTTGAAGCTTTCACATTTGATAGATTTCATGGTTTAAGGAAACCCACCAGATTAGCTTGTGGGTGTTTCTGAGAAGGAAAAGCATATTTTGAGTTTCTAACTTTGGGGGAATGTTTTAGTTTATACTTATAAAGCTTAAAGGCATTACAAGGAAGGAAATGATGAAAGAGCAAGCATGATGTGAGGCGACATACCAAATAAAATAACTACAGACAAAGGGGGAATCTGATAATCACGTTATTTATTAAATTGTTTTGGCTTTCTTTTTTTCCCCTCAGAATTTATTTTCTAATGAGACATATCCTAAAGACATATTCTAAACATCAACTCATGCAGCCAAACCTCTTGGAATGAAAAAGTGTTGCATTGGACAGTGTTGGCTTCCCAGGAATGCTGGCTGCAGTTCCCTAACCATTATTCTAAGGTCTATGATTCCATTGATACATTGAAATCATTGCTAAGCTGAAAATACCATATTTTTCAGAGTATCACATGCAATTTTTATTATTATTTTATTATTATTTTATTAGATTTGTATGCCGCCCCTCTCCGAGACTTGGGGCGGCTCACAACAACATAAACAGTGTACAAATCCAAGTAAGAACACTCTTTTCCCTAATTTCCTCCCAAAGAACTGAGTCTCACATGCAACTTAGTTCTTTGGGAGGAAATTAGGGAAAAGAGTGTTCTTACTTGGATTTGTACACTGTTTATGTTGTTGTGAGCCGCCCCGAGTCTCGGAGAGGGGCGGCATACAAATCTAATAAAATAATAATAATAAAATAAAATAATAATAATAATAATAATAATAATAATAATAATAATAATAATAATATATCTAAAAATCGAGCTGCAACGACTCTGGCATAAGCCAGTGAAAGTGGTCCCAGTGGGCGCAGTACCAAAGGATCTCAGCGGACATTTGAAAACCATCGGAATTGACAAAATCTCCATCTGTCAGTCGCAAAAGGTTGCTTTACTGGGATCAGCAAACAATTCACCCCTACATCACGCAGTCCTAGGTGCTTGGGAAGCGTCCGACTGGTGATGAAATACGAAATCCAGCATAGTGATCTCGTTTGCTGTGTTGTACTGAAATAATAATAATAATAATAATAATAATAATAATAATAATAATAATAATAATAATATTGTTATTGTTATTATTACCAGGTATTCACCTGGCTAGCGTCCTTAGCCAGCACATTATTTTATCCCCTGGTTAGAGCTTTAAAAATACTTTATTTTGAGAGAGTAACAATGAAAGAGCTTGCAAACCAGTAAGAGCTGGGAACATTGTTAGCACTTGGAAAGAAACATTTGGGGAAAATAGAACAATGGAAAAAACTCTGCAAAGACTTAGGACTTGGAAAACGTTCTTTGCAGAGAGTAACAATGAAAGAGCTTGCAAGCTAGTAAGAGCTGAGAACATTGTTAGCATCTGGCTAGGGCTGGAAAGAAACTTATTCAGAGCAAGTTAAAGCAATGAAAAAAACCTGCAAAGACTTAGAGCTAGGAAAACAT
This sequence comes from Erythrolamprus reginae, assembly GCF_031021105.1. Lineage (NCBI taxonomy): Eukaryota > Metazoa > Chordata > Lepidosauria > Squamata > Dipsadidae > Erythrolamprus > Erythrolamprus reginae. The sequence continues at coordinate 301,018,736 of NC_091950.1, forward strand.
TCTTCGGAGAGAGAAACAACGAAAGAGCCTGCAAGGTAAGAGTTGGGAAGATTGTTAGCAGCTAGTTAGGGCTGGTGGGGGGGAGCTACATTCAAAGTATAAGACACACACAAATTATCAGCCTCTTTTAGGAAGGAAAAAGGTGCGTCTTACTCCGAGAAATATGGTATTTTGTTTCCCCTATATAATCTACACCCTTCCAGTATAGTGGAAATTGATCTTCTTTAGGAATGCCTTTGATGGATATACACTAGATACTAATCATTCTAAGATATAGGTATATATTTCTCATTAAACTGTTGAAAAGTATGCTGCTTATGGCAACAGCATAAACTCAAAATCATTACATTTGGACTACAGTTGCACTCCCTTTTTTAGACTCCTGATATCCACTCACCAATTATTCTTTACTCTGAAATGCACAGAAATAGTTCATAAAGTTGTGGAGCCAAGAATATGAAATTTACTACATTTTATAAAGACTATATTGAAACACACGAATGCCATATATTAACTCTACTAATATTGATTTTTATTAAGTTATAGGGGGTGGAATGAAGCAGTATAAGAGTTATGATCTAATTTTTAGTGACATAACCTTTGTAGATTGTAGGTGCAACTTTTATATTATGAAAAATAGTATCATAAACTCATAGTCTACCATTATGATGTACCTGGACTGGTTACTTAGCCAGAAAGTTGTATCCAGGTTTTGCTCTTGGCACATAAATCTCTAAGCATCTTGGGACTATGATATCTGACACATCACCTTTGCCATTATAAACCAGATTGGTCACTAAAGTAAAGGCCTTCCTGCATGGACAGAATCTCACCTTGCAGGCTGATTACCTTAATGGTGCTGAAGGTTCATTATACAATTCATGAAACATCTGTGAATGTGGTGGAATGTGGTCCAGAGTCACCAGAGGGAAGAGCAAAAAAATAGCTGAGCTGGGAATTTCTGGTATGCAGGAAGAGGGCGAGGGTGGTAATATCCTCCCCTAGCAATTCACAGAATACTTTATACTAATAGTTAAGTAGATAGATACTTTAGTCTGGCAAGATTTCTATCTATAGGCAAATAATAAAGATCTACCCAGACGTAACAGTAATTATGTGATTTAGATGTCAGTTGATTGCTATATTTTTGTTTCAGTATTGTTTCTTCACTTTTTCAATTAAATGTCCTTTTATATACTCTTTTAACCTATGTTTTGCATTTTGTACTTCTACTGTGACCATCGTGATCAAGGAAAGTGATTAATTATTGTCGCCATTGTTGTTGTGATTTTCTAATAATTTTCCATATTTAGATGGACCAACTTCAAGAACATAACACCCTGGATATTATACTAGTTGAAGAAAAATTAATTTTCTCTCTCTTTCTCTCTGTATCAGGCTATATATTTATAGCATGCAGGTAGGCAGGCAGGCAGGTAGGTGTACATATGCTAGGGTTTTTGAATTGGCCCTGGATTATCAGAATTTGCCGAATATTCCTCAGAAGAGAATCTATAACAACAATGTAATTCTCCCAAAAAAATTCATGTAGCTTCAGTTTCTTAAATTTAAACACTCCAAAATTAGTAGTTCTTGGTCAAAATATGCTAGATACTGAAAATCTAGCTTTTGTGAAAGTGTCTAATATTTTTTAGCAAAATAATTCAATATTCTCCAATGCGGAGTAAAGTTGTTATATATTATTTTTCCATATGTTATTTTTTTTATTTTTCAACTGTATTTGTTTGGTTATGGTACAAAAACACTTTATATGTGTTGTGGTTCCGTCTGAGGCCCCTCCGGGAACGGCTGACCTTCTGTCGGTTTCCAGCTCAGAGGGAGAGGCTGAGGAACAGGAGGTGCAGACAGACGAGGAGGAATCCCAGGCTGAAGAAGAGGGAGGACAGCCAGAGTCCCACCAGGGGGAGCTCTCCTCAGCAAGCAGCCTGGATTCCTTAGAGGAAAGTGCACAAGCCATAATTGATCTGCGACAACGAAGAGCTAATCAGAGACGGAGTCAATTGGCTAAATACTTTCAGCATTAAAGTGGCAGCAGCTGGGTTTGGGTGTGGTGCTCTTGGGAAAGGCTAAAAGGCAGACCCACCCTTCCTGGCTTGTGGAGTTTTATCTTTGAGAGTCGTGGGACCTGACTGTGAACTTTGGTGTCTTGGAATCCTGGTTTGTGCCTTTGACTATTGAAACCTTGGGGGGGGGGGGTGCCAGCAAGAAGCTTGCTGTATTGTCTGGACATCAGGACCCTGCTGTACCGTATTATATCCTGTCTGTTGGGAAGAACAGGTTTTCCTCTGTGCTTATTTTTTCCAGTTATAAACTACTTTTGGCTTTTACCAGAGTGTCTGGCTGTTTTTTCCAGTTGGTGTTGAGGTCTGGGGGAACCCAGACAGAACAATATGTAGATAAATATTTGCACTGTGGGACTTCCATCGCCTAATAAAAATTCAAAAATTTTGTAATCCTAGCAAATTTTTAAGTATCAGAAACATAACCATCCATAATCTAAATTCATTCATGAAAAATAAACGTATGAAAATGTATAGGATGTGTTTCATGTTCTTCCTGGAGGGATCTCAATTTTATTGCATCTTAACTTCTTTTTTTCATTTGAATTCTATTGCGGCTTCATTGCTTTATCAATTTAGCAATAATAGAAGTAGACCCTTTGGCAACACATGTCATTAAAAAAAAGTATTGATCACAGATCTCATTTTTAACATAGTTATAAGAATAGTCAAGATGGATTATTAGGTCACATAAATGCTGTATGAAATTTAAATATGTCAAAGGGTTAAATAAGGTTCAGGAGGGAAGTGTTTTTAATAGGAAAGTGAACACAAGAACAAGGGGACACAATCTGAAGCTAGTTGGGGGAAAGATCAAATGCAACATGAGAAAATATTATTTTACTGAAAGAGTAGTAGATCCTTGGAACAAATGTGGTTGGTAAATCCACAGTAACTGAATTTAAACATGCCTGGATAAACATAGATCCATCCTAAGATAAAATACAAAAAATAGTATAAGGGCAGACTAGATGGATCATGAGGTCTTTTTCTGCCGTCAATCTTCTATGTTTCTATGTTTCTATTAGTCCAAAGACCAAGTGAGGGATGTTCATTCTCTGCTCCATAATGATGATGAAAATGCATCTTGATTCTGTAAAACAGTGGCCACCAACCAGTGGTCTGTGGACCACTGATGTCCACGAGAAAATTTTGGTGATCCGCAGAAAAAATATTTGCATTTGTTATATTGCACTAAATACTATTTATCTTTTTCAAAGAATTCATATTAGTGATCTGTGGGATTTAAAATTATGAATTTAGTGGTCCCTGATGTCGAAAAGGTTGGTGAACCCTGCTTTAAAATACAGTACATTTCATGTATAGTGGCAGTCGTATTCCATGCTCAAATAGATGTAGACTTCAGCCATCAATTTCAGAGGTAAAAATGTATAATTTCTACCTTTAAAAAAGAAAAACATCACCACAGGATGGAATTTCCCTGAAATTTGTTTTGTTACTTGCTACTACAGAGAGAGAGAGAGAGAGAGAGAGAGAGAGAGAGAGAGAGAATCAAATAAGTGTATTGGTGGTTATTGAAACAGATGTCCAAATGCCGCCTATATGTTGGTTGAGGCAGGCAGGATTCCCTTGGGTACCATTTGTTGGAGGTCAAGGGAAAGGGAAGACTTTGCCTTCTCTTTCTGCTCAAGATCTCTATGTACAATTGGTGGGCCAATTGCTGGACTCAATGGGCTTTGGCCTAATTCAGCTTGGCTCTTCTTATGTTCTTATGCTTTTAAGTCTAAAAATGCAGTCAATAGGCCTGGATATTATGTTCTTGGTATGATTACTGATTGTGTTTAAATGGAGATTCTGCCTGTTTATTTTGCCAGTACTAGCATCATTGCGAACCTGAAATGTAGACAAAATTATGTACTATCTCAGAATCCAAGAATCCCTTCCATGAACAAGAAAATTCATTATTTTCCCAGAAAACTAGCAGAAGATGAGGTGGTTGTTATTGCTGTTGTTTTCAATCCCAGGACCTCTTGAAACTCTTCTCCTGGGATTCAGTCTTAAAGCCTCTGCAGCAGATTTTCGAGGCACATTGATGGGGTGCAAGGCAACTGATGAAGTGATCACCCTTATTTCTTCAAGCAGTCTGTAAATGAAATGGACTGAGAGTTAGGGCAGACAAAACAAAGCATTTCTTTACACAGCACGTAATTAACTGCGAACTTCATTATCAGAGAAGATAATGATGGCTATTAACCTGAACTGCCTTTAAAGGGGAATTAGACACATACATGGATGGAAGGCACATTGATAAATTCTTGCGCTGTCTAAAAATATTGGATTGAAACTTTTTTTCAAGTAGAAGAAGAGGAAAAGCCATCCAAAGGTGGAAAAATTCACTGAATTCTTTAAAAAACCATAGTGGTGCCCATGGACCAGTACCATCACATCCAGATCTGTGACACCATTGTCACTTCACCAGTGGGTAACTAACAGTTCGGGTGATCTATCTATCTATCTATCTATCTATCTATCTATCTATCTATCTATCTATCTATCTATCTATCTATCTATCATCTATTGGATTTGTATGCCGCCCCTCTCCACAGACTCGGGGCGGCTAACAACAGAATAAAAACAGCATGTAAATCCATACTAAAACAGCTAAAAAGCCCTTATTTCTAAAACCAAACATACATACAAACAAACATACCATGCATAAATTGTAAAGGCCTAGGGGGAAAGAATATCTCAGTTCCCCCATGCCTGACAGCAGAGGTGGGTTTTTAGGAGCTTACGAAAGGCGAGGAGGGTGGGGGCAATTCTAATCTCCGGGGGGAGTTGGTTCCAGAGGGTCAGGGCTGCCACAGATAAGACTCTTCCCCTGGGCCCCGCCAAACGACATTGTTTTGTTGATGGGACCCGGAGAAGGCCCACTCTGTGGGACCTAACCGGTCGCTGGGATTCGTGCAGCAGAAGGCGGTCTCGTAGATCTGTCCAAACCACCCCTGCTGTATTTTGTTTCTAACAGATTCTTTCATTCAAGTTTTGCTAGCTGTCACTTATTTTCCTGTAAGATCATCTCTGTAGTTCTTTACCGTTCAGTCAGAAGGACAAGCAAGAAAATCCTGCTTACATCCTGGCCATCAGCTGCCTGACAGAATCCCTATCTGAATCTCATTATTGGTGTTGGGGAGTTCATACACTATTTCTAGCTAGAATACAAATACCAGTCTGGTACATGTATTCCCTCATTTCTGTTAGGTTAGGGGAGTATTGGCCAGAATGGTATCCTTTGAAATACATTTGTCCTGAAAGTTTTACTGGCTATGACAAAGAATGAGATCTTCTGAAAAGTTTTTAAGCTTAGTCTGATGATGACGCCATCCATTTTGCCTAATGGTTAAGGCACAATCAATAGATTGTGAATTCTATTCCAACCTTTAGCATAAAGCTGGCTGGGTTACTTTGTGTCAGTTAATCTTTCACAGCCCAACCTACCTCATTGTTGTTCTTATTTGTTCTGAGAAAAATAGGGATATTAGGTATGCCTGCCTCGTTGAGTTATTTATCAACATGATAAAAACAAGATATAAACAAATAAACTACTGTTCTTGGAGAATAATATCCCTCATTGATTACATTGAGAGACAGACCTTATTTTTATTGAATATAACAATTGTATATATGTCAGCAGTCATTGCATTTTGCCCCACTCCTATCTTTGATCAATCGTGTACATCCAGCATTCAATACTTTTTAAACACAAATATGAAAAGAGAAAACAGAAATCTATTCAACAAGCCTTGAGGCAAAGGACTGAGAATATATCTAATATCAGAAGTGAGCAACAGCCAGCAATAGACATACAGGCAGGCAGGCAGTGGTATGAATGATAAATCTAAAAGATTTAGTTAAATTCAGGTTCAATTTAACCATTGCCTAATTCTAGACCCTGGGCAGTGTTCTGTTGAGCTCTCTGGTAGAATCCTCCCGAAAATGCACAGATACAATTTCAGACACACACACGTTTGAAAATTCAAAACAATGTTCTTTATACCGAAAATGCAAATAAACGAAACACTCTTTTTGTATAGCAAAGAGCACTCGTCTCCAAACAAACTGGTAATTTGTACAAGTCCCTTATCAATTCTGTGATACTTAGCTTGCAGCTGTGAGGCAATTCACAATCCTTCTTTTTTCACAAAGTGAAACACACTTTGCTCTGGTTTAGTTTCAAAGCGGGGGAAAATCAGCACACAAAGGTCAAAGTCAGCAAAGCAGGCATGAAACACAACGATCAGTTAATCCTCCACAATGGCCAAACCCACAGGCTGCTATTTATAGCAGCCTCATTAATTACCACAGCCCCACCCAACCACAGGTGGCCTCATTTTCTTTGATAATAATATCTCAGTTGTTGTTGCCTATGCATCGCTCTCCGCATGCATGGCTGTATCATTAACTCTTGTTCTGAATCCAAGGAGGAGCTAGATAATTGATCTCCTTGTGAGTTGTCTGCCATACTCTCCTCCTCCCTGTCACTCATGTCTTCTTGGTCAGAGGAGCCTTTACCAGCAGATTCCACCGGGAGCAAAACAGGCCTGCAGCATGTGGATGTCTTCCCCACATCCACAGTCCTTGGGGCAGGAGCTGGGCCAGAGCTAACCACAACAGGCAGCTCATAATTTAAAAAGACAAGGTAAAGAAAATAAAGAGAACAAGATGGCAAATTGGTCAATATCACCCACCAATGCAAATATATCCTACATTGTACCTCTCAACCATCTCAGCACTCAACCATCTCAGCTCAAGCCTTGAAAATCTTTAGACTTTCCAACCCTCAATCAGATGGGTGTAGCATGGACCCCAGATGGAAGCTGATTTTAGAGGGGAGGTAACTTAACAGAGAATGCATATTTGGTATGATATGGGTTTCATGAATTAAACAATGCCATCTTTCAGAACCCTGAAGTGGACCTATAGCAGCATCTCTTCTCCAGAATTGTGGTTCCCAGCAAAATTTGAACACTTGCCCAACACCTATGTTTTGACCTCTTCAGCCAGGTCAGAAGTATTAATACCCTTTTCTTCACTTTCCACATTTTCATCAGTGCTTATTTTTCTTTCTCTGCCATCTTTTTTGTTGATTTTTTTTTCATGTTTTGTTATTAAATGTTATTAATAATTTATAAACCACTTAGAGTTGCTGAGAGTTGGGTAATGAATAAATGAGGGGTGGAAATGTGATCATCACTAGATTCCATTGGTTACAAGGCAAGTTTCTCTCTCTACTGTATTCCATGCTTGAAACTGCATAGTTCACCCCTTCACCTTTTGACGAATGGAAAGGAAGCAGCTCTTTATTGGCAAGAAGTCACTGGATCACTTTTATTTGTAATGGGAAATTCAATTATTTCAAATGGTCATGTGAAAAATGCACATACCTAAGTTGCAAAGAGCAACATCTGTCCTAGTTTTAGCTTTAACAGCAAGATGTTGCTTCAGGGTAAGTCTTTAAGATGAACGCTGCCTTCAAGATTAGTGAAGGCTTTGAACTGAGAGAGATGCTCTCTCTTCAAAGGCACCACTTGTTTTTCCACCCTGCTTTTAGAAAAGCAGAAACTAACAATTGCCATATTTTTAATACTACTTCAAGGAACATCAATCCACCTTCTTTTTCTCTCTGCTCATCCCTCTTCTCTCTCCACAGGTTTTATACAAAGAATGAATGTTATACAGGCATTTTTGTTAACCTGAAAACTTTTTTTTAATCTGGTCAACAAGAAGAAAAAAAGGAAGGATAGGGAATCATTGTATATCTTACCTTTTCAAACAACAACAGCAACAACAAAGTATCTACCTTTCAGGTGAGATTAATTTCTATAAAAATATGATGCATAAGTAAATAACTAAAAAGTCAGTGAGATAGATGTCAGTCTAGCAGAAGCCTCAGAGCTGGGGTGGCTTCTTCCCAATTCAGATTAGTTCACCCAAACCAGCAGTGAACCCCTCGTGATGTCAATGAACTGAATCATTCCATGGGCACCATCTGTTGTGGTTAGCTCTGGCCCAGCTCCTGCCCCAAGGAATGTGCAGGTGGATGTGGGGGGAGACATCCACATGCTGCAGGCCTGTTTTGCTCCCAGTAGAATCTGCCGACGAAGTCTCCTTTGACCAAGGAAGCGTGAGTGACAGGGAAGAGGGGAGTTTGGCAGACAGCCCAGGAGGAGATCAGTCATCTGTATCATCCCTGGATTCTGAACAAGAATTAATGACACATCCACGCATGCGTAGAGTGATGCATAGGAGACAACAACTGAAGGATTATTACAAGAGAAAATGAGGCCACCTGTGGTTGGATGGGGCTGCTCTAATTAGTGCTACAGATAAAAGTGCAGCCTGGTGTTTTAGCCTCATGGCAGCTTATCTGATTCATTGTTTCATCAAGATTGTGGTTTTTGCTCTTCAGGACTGTATGTGTGGGCTCTCTGGACTTTAGAATTGGACTCAATTTCCCAGTTATTGGGTGAGCAATTGGACTGCATTTAACCTGTGCCTTGTGTGTACCAGAAAGTCCCTTTGACATTTAAAAAGGGAGCTGTTTCTGTTTTTCTGTTTATAAAAACTTTTGGGTGTGGTATGTGTATTCCTGGACTAATTACCCTGCAATTACTGGCAGTTGAGACACGCCGGCAGAACACCATCTTTTTTATTTTATTTTATTGTGATTTTTTAAAACTTTTTGGAAGGTTTTTCCTGTTCTGCTGCTTGAAAGAGGGACCCCAGGTTTATACTGACCTTTATTCCTTCTTCTGAAACCCAGCTGATCAGCTCCTCAACTGTATCTGGAGCTGATTTCAAACTACCGAGCATGCGCGAAAGCAAAATTGTACGTGGGGAAACACAAAATGTGCACTTCCGTCACGATGAGAACCAAGTGGGGAAGGTAAGTAGAACCCACCCTTGCCTCAGAGCACCAGATTCTAAACTATGACCGCTTTTCAAAGTTCCTGGAAAATATTGTTACAGTCTAAGAATTTCTTGGGGATCACTTTCATTGTTACTGCGTGGTTTGTGATGTGAAAGCTGTAAAATGAGATGAGCATGGCAATCCATTTCTAATTGATGTACAGTAATTCATTTCTGCCCTAGACGTGGCTAAGAATTTTACACATTATCCACGAAGCTGCCTCATCTTCCAGTTCCCATTTACAAATCCATTTCAGTGAATAATTTTTGGCCTATGTTTCTAAGTGGAAACTATTAATAGGAAGCTTTTCCATGCTACACACTACTGCAGAGAAAACAAATACTGTGCTACAGTAGAAATGCTGGCCTGCCAAGTTAAATTTTCATTCATCTGCTGTAACTGTATTACATAATTTTTCAAGCCTGGAAGATCTATTACCCTCCAAATTACCATCTCATTAGCAAGTCTGCTAGCAGGTAGAGTTTTCTAATGGGTTAACAAAGAATGGGAAAAGGTTATTCAAACAATAACATTCAAATGCTCTAGGTTTAAATTGCTAAAGATCATTTCTCAAATCTGAGACATAAACTGTTTAATTATGCGTTGACCTTTAAAAATCACATATACAATCAAGTGGATTAATTTGATTTTTTTTTTTTGCTGGAAAAAACATCTAGTGCCACATTCTTTTTCCAAATATGACTACCAGATGCGTCTAAGTATTACAAGGTATCATTTTTTTGTTGTATGAGAACTGTGAATGGCTCCACATTTTGTATTGTTGATTTAAGAATGGGATGATGACTCAGAACCTGAAAGACCTCTTTTGACATGTAGACATACACATATCATGATTTAAAACCCTTAATAAAGAATTGAAATTTCATTTGTGGTGTGGAAAAGCTGAAGAAATTCATATATTCTCTGAAGTATTTATTTGTCTGTTTACTGGCCTTTTATATTGCCACATAAAGGGCTTACAGCATGGAAGCATTTGCTACATGCATTTTTTTTTAAAAAAACTTCTTTCTTTTAAGTGTGAATAGTGATACCATTACTCAAAAGCACAGGAAGTTCAGAAGCAAAATGAGGCACTAATGGAGAGTTACATTTCCTGCTACTCTATACTAAGTCCTGGAATGTGTATTTAAGAACAATAATTTCAAATCAATGAAACCTACATTACACTATCTTGTTTGCAAACTTCAAATATCCCTTTTGACATAATGGTTGCTATTATTCTTGGTTAGTAATGTTAGCTAGCTAAGATAGATTGCAGCACATAATAGCTGTTAGTAGCAGTCATAAAAATATAGCTATTTAAAGAAGACTAACCCCCATTCTAATTGATATCATTTCCCTCCATTATCTTTAATTGCTGCTATTTCGCGTTCACTATACAAATCCATTTGCCTCTCAACTTAGTTTCTAGAATGGATCAATAGCAACATTTAGAAATTATAGCAAAGGACACTACGGTAAGATATTTTAAAAATGAAGAAGAATCACCCATAGAAGGACAACTCTACAGCCTTGGCAAACCAACTCAAGGTCACAAACTTACACAGAGCTTTTCACATTCTTCAATTTTTTCATCAGGGAAAAAATGACAAAGAAGTTGTAGGTATTTGTTAGGAATATGCAAAGTGTTAATTTCTTCCTTTTATTTTCCTTTCTCTTTTATTTACATTTGATGATTCATTGTTTTCACAATGTTGCAAACCGAAAATTTTCTGCATGATTTTCTGCAGTATATGTAAGTGTTGCCCGAAACAGTTCCTGAATTTCCAATGCAAAATAGTAATAGCAATAGCACTTATACCACTTCACTCTGCTTTACAGCCCTCTCTAAGTGGTTTACAAAATCAGCATATTGCCCCCAACATCGTGGGCCCTCATTTTACCAATCTCAGAAGGGTGGAAGGCTAAGTCAACATGAGCCAGTGAGAAATGAACTACTGAAATGCTGTCAAGCCAGCAGTCAGCAAGCAGTAACTTGCAGTACTGCATTTTAACCAATGTGTCAACTCTGCTTTTGAAAACATTATATCGTTTTCCTGCAAATTTGATACATACCTTTTTACATGCAAATTTCATAAGCTGTTTTAGAAAAAAATAATAATAGTTGTAGCGATTCTCTTTTTTAAGAAGCAAATGTTTGCAGATATTGATTTGATAAAGAAGTACTGTATATATGCTAGTTGATCTGACAACTCCTATTTTTTCATCAAACATGCACATATACCTTCTCACACATATATACAGTGCATGTCATGTAAAATATTATTATAAACATGATCATAGCTCATCAAATTTAATTATCATTTCATGAGTGAATAAAATAGTTATTAAATAGTGCTATATGACTTGTGTGATACAGATGATCTCATTTCTAAGAAAGTACTAACTTCTTTTTACCATGCAATTTCTGTAACATGAAAATTACAGACAAGCTTTGATGGTTTATACTGAATCAAAGTTGATAATAAAGAATAGCAGAACAGCTGAAATGGAAGCCTTCTTGCCGGGAAGCTTGTTAACTTTCATTGCTATGTGACGTTCTTAGCTTTAAAAACATGTTTTGTATGGAGCATCTGGTGATAGAATATTTTTAAAAATTATTGCATGTTTTTTTCAGTTGTCCCCACATCATTGTTTTGAGTTCACACAAAAAAAGAATAAGGGAAGAGCACTCTTTCCAAAAAAGGGAGCAATTATACAAACACTCTGCTTCCAAAACAGTCATAGTAACATGGATACTAACCCTTCTCTGTCTAGAACTTCAACAGATACCTTCCACTAAAACCCAAGACTATTCTAACTTAGGTTACGACAAAGCCAGGCTAAAATAATTCCTAGGGTTATGAGGAAGGTCTTTCTGAGATCCCAGGAGGCAGGTTATAGGCAGGGGTGGGTTCCCCTTACTTTTGCCACTGGTTCACATCATGACATTTCACATGCGCCCACACACTCTGCTCGTGTGCACATGCGTGTCTTCTCATGCAATTTTACTTCCGCACATGCTCAGAGGGTGGATTCAGCCCGAAACACAGCTGAGGAGATGATCAGCTATGCTTCAGGTGAAGAAGTTCACCACACTTCAAAAGAGATAAAGAGACTCGGGAAAGGGTGCAGAAAAGAGCAACTAAAATGATAAGGGGACTAGAGACCAGGCCATACAAAGAGAGGTTGCTGGAACTTGGCATGGATAGTCTAGTAAAAAGAAGGGCCAGGGGGGATATGATAGCTGTATACAGGTACTTAAGGAGTTGCTACGGAGAGGAGGAGGTCACACTATTTTCCAGGGCACCAGAGGGTCGGACGAGGAACAAAGTTGGAAGCTGACCAAGGAGAGATTCAACCTGGAGATAAGAAATAACTTCCTGATGGTCAGAGCGATCAACCAGTGTAACGGCCTGCCAGCGGAGGTTGTGAATGCCCCAATTCTGGAAGTTTTCAAGAGAAGACTGGACTGCCATCTGGCTGGGGAGGTGTAGGGTTTCCTGCTTGAGCAGGGGATTGAACTTGATGACCCATAAGGTCCTTTTCAACACAAACAAACAAAGAAACAAACAAACAAACAAATAAATAAATGTCAGTTTTAACCCAGAGTGGGCAGGAGGGCTTTTTTCAAAGCACAGAACGAGGACGACCCATCCAAACACAGGAAAATAGGTTAAACATTTATATTTGTTGGTTTGCTTATATCAATTTAAAAAACAATTTCTATCATAGAGGGACATTTCCTAATTTCTCTATAGAATTCCACTCATGAAGAACAATTTGTAACACGCAATCATGTAACACACTGCAACACAGAGAAACTGCTGAAGGATTTCCCCATTAGATACATGAAATAAAAGCTTGACCTTTTTTCTTGACCTTTTATACATAAATAATATTTTCATGAAGTATCTCGGGAACACATACTTTTATTTTTAAGATGACATTACACACTTAAATCACAGTTGTGCTCATTTGGGGAGAGATTGTTAGCATTTAACTAGAACTTTGTGTACATACAAAGCCAATTAAAAAAATAACAAAAGAATGGTAAATACACATATGGTGTTCGTTGCTTTTTTGGTACATTGGTTGTTGAGACAGTATTATTAGAAGGAGAGCTAATAAAAGTGTGAGAAAAGAGAAAGTCTAGAAGCATGATGGTATGAGCAAACAGTAGACTTTTCTGAAAGTTGACACACAAGGGGGCAGATAATGATGTGCAAATATTTTTTACGGTGACATAAAAAAGATAATGAATAGAATGAACTAGATCATTTTGCTCAAGATGTTCTGCTTCTCCAAGAGCTGCTTGGTTGTCCAATCATAGATCTGAAGATCATCTTAAATTTGGACAGAAGAGTTCTTACAATCATGGATGTTCTTTAAGCTGTACTTTTTATGCTGACAGGTTGTGATAATGATCTAATGGTCTACAGTTCCTTTGATTATTTCAATATTTTTCCTCTTTAATTTTCTAAAAGGAGTTTGATAGTGATATTTTATTTATTTATTCATTCATTCATTCATTCACTCATTCATTCATTTGGTTGATTGATTGATTGATTGATTGATGTGCCACTCCTCTCCGAGAAGTCGTTTATTCAGCATCCTAAAACCAATAATTTCCCTTTTTTTGTAATAGTGATGCTACGACATTCCTCTTTTCATTCCTATGCTATCTTTGTGATCATGGCCAGATTAAGTTTGTTATTTGACTTTTTATAGTCCCATAACTTTGCCTTCCCAGCAATCTTTCCTTACATATTCTACACTCTCCAATATGTATTTCTCAATTTTTGAAATTCTCCTGTTTCTCTCCAAAGACATTACATTTTCTTCCTTTAGTCCCCTCGTCTTCAAACTGCCTTTTAACGCATCTATATGGCATCATACTCTCTCGTTTATCCTCAGAAAGAACAGGAAAGGAAATGTGAATTTTTAAAATTCTGTAGATTCTATGGAAGAATTGATTTTGCTAAGTTAGAAAGAGAAAGATATAATTGATTTAAATGGCTTTAAAACTGATTAGCCCAATCAATGGAAGCTAAGTCTGAAGAATAAGAATATTTTTTTTAACCTGTCCTGTCATAATTGATAAAATATTATCCCTCTAAATTTAAAGGAAATATCTATCTAAAGCCTGGTCAGAACTCTTTTTAAGGATTTCTCCCTGACAACATATGTTCCACTGGAAAAAACAGAATTATGAATTGATTTGGCTTGAACAACAAGTTAAGATCTCCTATATCCTAGCCAATAATAGTTTGCGAATTTGCCTAGTTTAGAATATGATTATTCTCCCAAGAGCAATAATGCTGTCCATGTATTATCTAAAATCAAGCCATCCTTCTGACTTATTCCTTCATTGATGTAATTGGAACAAACGGATCACATTGCTTAAAACAATTGTGGCTCAGGGTATTTATTGTAATTATGGGTGTGGGTATGAGGTAATGAAACAACTGGAACACATAAAATGAAGTTCAAATTTCTTATACAGAAAGATTTCAAATTTCTTATAAATTAAAATATTTTGGAAACGGGTTGCAAACAAAAAGAGTTAGTTAGCCAAGTGTTAATTTAAAGTAAACAATTTTACAATATTTTTATTAGGAAAATCAAAATCACACCAAAACTCATAAAAATCCAAATAAACTATGTTCTGACCCAGGTCATAACATAAATGGAAGTATCCATGACTTCACTTGAGGCAGAATGGGGATGCCTACTCTCCCCCAACTTCAAATCAAATCAATATTTGTGATCTACACCAAGCACAATAAAGACCAGCATACAGTACAGTATTGATTAAAAAAAAGGGGGGGGCGTGAGGGGAATGCAAAAAAATTCCAAAACATTTAGCAAATAACAGTTGAGAGCATTGAGAAGAAATCAGCTGGTTCCCAACAGCTACAGCTCTTGATAAGACTGTTGCAACTTCTTAGAGGTCTCTGAAGAGCAGTCACTCAGAAGAAGAAGAATAGCTTCCTATCACAATGACTATGAGAGTTATTGTTCTGATCCAGCTCCCAAATACGACAAACCCTCTGAGGTTAACTCAAAGATTCCTTTTTTAGGAATGCCAGCAGCTCTGGCAAAAAGTTTCTCTCTCACTGCAGGCTAACAAATCTGTCTGGCAGAGAGATGAATAGTTGTCTGCTACATCTATTCATCTCCGCCCTCTGCTTTTTATCCCCAAAGCTAGGGTGGGGGCTTAAGTTGCAGTGGTGGCTCTTCCATCCCAAGGATCAGCCCATGGATTTCCACAGCTGTCCTCTCCTCTGCCTTCTAAACTTGTGCACATCAGGCACTGGACCCAGGTGTTCCTCTTCTTCTTCATCAGCCACTTCCAAACCTGGGGGCTGTTGACTCTTCATCTGTGGGGTGACAGACAGCCCAGGCTCTGCCTCTCTCTCTCTCTCTCTCTCTCTCTCTCTCTCTCTCTCTTTCGATGACAGCTCCATTCCGTCTTCCCCCTCAGAGGTCTCAGGTTACTTGGATGCTGATTCTGACTCCCACAACTCCTCCTCCTCTGATTTGACTGCTGAAGGCCAATAGGCTGCAACAGTTATTAACAAGAGGAAGCATTAAGCTCAGGAGTGTGTTCCTCTCAGTTAGGACTGGTTCGTCCAAACTGGTAGTGACTCGCTGGTGATGTCATGATGACATCACTGACCCGTTTCTGTCAGTGCCAGTCCGTGGGCACCGCCATCTTTTTTTTTTTTTAATGATATTTTAAAAAATTATTTTTTCCTTCTCAGCATGTGCACAAGCCGAGTTCCGGCACTGTGCATGCAGTCATCTGGTTTTTTTGTATTTGGTTTTTTTAAATTTTCATTACTGTGCATGTATGCACGTGCCCATGCAGAGCGCCCACATGAGAGACAGTGAACCAAGTAAGTTGGAACCCAACCCTGATTGAGCTTGATCCCCACTGGGATATTTTACTAGTATATGTACGCAGATTTTTGATGTCTGAACAGAAACAAGTTTGGCTTTTGATGGAAAGCCTACACAGAGAGTCCTTGACTTATAACCATTCATTTTGTAACCACTCACAGTTAAAATGGCACTGAATAAAGTGTTTTACATCTGGTACCAGCACCCATCCCAGCATTCCCATGGTCACAATCAAAATTCATGTGCTTGGCAATTGCTTTCAAATTATGATGGTTGTAGTATGATAAAGGCCATGTAATCACCATTGCTGACCTTTACAGCCATTTGTCTCTGTCATTTTGGATAACTATATCCTAAATCCTCTGCTTTAACCCATTTTTTTTTATCAAGTCCAAAAGCAGCTAGCACTGACAAGGTAAGATTGCAATGTGCCAAATCGTCTTTAAGTCAATAGTTAAAAAAACCCCAACTCCTCTTTAAAGTTCTAATTTTAAAGTTCTAATTTAATTTTGGAATTCAGGTATGCTATAAAAAGAAAACATTTAGTGCAACAAGCAGCAGCTACAGGGATGGGTTCCTTCCGATTTGGACCAGAATGCCAGAACCATTAGCAACCCACTAATGATGTAACATTAGCATCACAGATCTGGTTCTGTCGCTGCTGGTCTTTGCACGGTGCCAGTGATGGGCTCCTATGGGAACGGTCAGGAACGCAGTTCTGGTAGCAAAATTTGGAGCTCCACCCCGAGCACCCAATTTGCACTGAAAGATGTTGAAACGAAATGCATAAGCCACGCCCACAGTGTGGTAGTAAAAATTTTGGTAGCCCGTCACTGCATGGCTCCATCTTTTTTTCTAAATTCTCGCTGAATTTTCCTGTGTTCGGATGGGTTTTTATTGTTCCCTGCTTTGAAAAAAGCCCTCCCACTCATTTCGGTGTTAATAGTGTCCTTTGTTTCTTCACCCAAAATGCAGCTGATCATCTCCTCAGCTGTGTTTCGGGCTAAATCTACTTTCTGAGCATGTGCAGAAGTGAAATTGCATGAGGGACGCAAAAATATCTAGTACACAAAACATCGCAAAGTGAACCGGTGATTAAGGTAAGTGCAACCCACCCCTGATCAGCTGTTTTTTTTTGTCCTATGATGTTAAGTATAACAACAGACAATGAACACACAATATTTCCCTGCACAACTCTGAAAAAGGGTTATGGTTGCTTTAATAGTCTCATTAACTGTGTGATTACTATCTTAACATAGCCACCACCTTTTCAAGGCTTCCATAGAAGCATAATAAAAGATAGATTATGTTTTAATGAACTGTGTAGAAATACTCTGCTTGTCTTTATGAGTTGCAAAGCACTTCTGAATCCATTTCAAAACATGATATTATGTGAGATGTTCTTGCTCCCAGCTTCACCTATTACAGCATAGCTCTTCTCCCAAACCATGCCCTGTCCAACTATATTTTCAGTCCATAACCTCCATCTCAGGATTGACTTTGAGTTACGCACGTAGACATTATTGTTCCCCTTATCCCTGTTTTTATAACTTCTTGCTCAATAAACACACACACACACACACACACACTGGCACAACCTGGCTATGATTGTTCTGTGTATTTTGTGAGAAAGTATCTTCAGCAATTGATTAATCATTAAGTGGTGATAGTTTGTTCATTTATGTTACAGCATATGAATGATTCCACAGCATGATAAAAATTCTAGTCTTATTGTCAATACATGAAGAGGAAAAGAAATCTGAAGGAAGTGATGTGCTAGATGCTTTCAGAAGTTCAACCTGAAATCCTAAATCAATCAATACATAATAAAGCCTGCTGATACATTAAGGATGAGGTCACTTGTTTTATGAAGTCTTTAGTGAGCCACCAGGGAAGTGGTTCTTCCCCAAAGATAAATATAGAAGAAAGCAAGGGAGAGAAATTGTGCCACGCACTAACACCTTAAGACAATGCTGTTTATTTTTATACATTGTTTTTTCATACAAAAGTTTAACAGAATGGATCAAGTTAATCTATACACTTGCCTGTAGACTATAAGCAAACGACTTCACATGCAGGAAGCATCTGTCGATGCTTGAGGGCAAGGGTGAAGTGAGAAACAATGGGGCAGCTTAAGAAAGAATGATTGACTGTAGGAAAATAAGGAAGTTCACACTCAATGTGACATCCAAGCTTTAAATATGAATTGCAAGAAATCAGAAGGGAGAGATAACTAGTGCTTTACGCATACTATACAATTCACGCAGTGCATAAACAAATTTGGATCATTTTATTTATAAAAGTGGAGCAAAAACTTGTTCATTTGTGGCTGTTCGCTCATGAGATTAAAAGAAAACAGGCTAACAATACAATTTTCTATCTGCCTACTCAAGGTTAAGAAAATTACTTCCTACAGAGTCCAGAATTGCAAAGAGGTTATTTAAGCACTGTTTAGCAGAGAGGTGTAGCATCAGTCTTGGGCCACTTAGATCACTTAGCTGATAATAATCCACCCAAAGAAATAATTGTGTGAGTGAGTGTGTATTAACACTGTGTATTGTATGTAGTGAATTGTAAATTGTATATATTGGCAGAAGCAGCAGTTGTTCCATGTTTGCATTAAAATAATATGTGATTTGCCTACTCCTTGGAGAGCCAATAGAAACGTTGCTAATATAGTAACTATGAAATATATAGCTAAAAATCATGCAGGTATTTTTAGAATCTCATAGGCTGCAGTGCCTTGCATCTGGTTATTAAAATATAAAAAACAAAGGATGTGACAACTTCAGGGGTATTGTATCCTTTGAGGATCAACCTCACACAGCCTAGCCATGAAAACCTTTCTCTTTCCTCAAGACTATTTTTAAAAAGAGCAGGAGCAGCAACAAACAGAAACGGAGCAAAAGAATATATGGAGCATAAACAACCTCTTCTCTTTTTTTGTGGTCCTCCCAATCCTGCTGAAATCATACATCTGGTAATAAATCACTGTCAGATTTGCCTAAACTTGCAGAGGAAAACGTAACAAAGGAAAAACTGAAAAGACTTAACGTGCCCCAAAAGACACTCCTCTTCTTGAAAGACCTGCCCCACCCAATTACATTATTTGGTGATCTCATTGCCCTACTTGGAAAAATATATTTTTTAAAGATGGCTTCTGGCCACTAAAACTTTCCCCACATATGGCACATACCGCAGTCTTGTAAAGAGTTGCTTTAATTTGTAAATTCAGAAATAATCAAACTCTGGAGAAGGCAATGACACAATTTCCTACTTGGCAAAACCTGGACAACAGGGTGGGATAATCCACTGAAGCCAGAGTTGGTGATGCTGACAGAAAATATAACTGGAATGAAACTGGATTGTCTGTGACCCATTAATTCTTTGCCATCAGTGATATGATGGCGTTACGAATACACCCACTGCACCTGCAGGCATTGTAGCACAGCAAGACATCCCTGCCAATGACCTTTTCATAGCCCAACACTGTATTTACAGAGTCAACTAACCCGAGAATGGCTGCAGCACAGCTGTTTTCATTCTCTTGTTTGTGGGTGGCTTTCCATTGCTTAGCTTCGCCAGGAGCC
This sequence comes from Erythrolamprus reginae, assembly GCF_031021105.1. Lineage (NCBI taxonomy): Eukaryota > Metazoa > Chordata > Lepidosauria > Squamata > Dipsadidae > Erythrolamprus > Erythrolamprus reginae. The sequence goes on from NC_091950.1 coordinate 301,038,244, forward strand.
TTGAAAGAACAACAGGATGAATCCCCTTCTGGGATACTTGCAGCTACATTCTTCTATCCATCAGCATTTTCGATTTTGCAGTTCTTGAACTCTCTAACCTTGGAATCCCTCCAATTTGGCAAAAATGAATTCATTTCATTAAATGTTGAAAGAAAGAAAGAAAGAAAGAAAGAAAGAAAGAAAGAAAGAAAGAAGGAAGGAAGGAAGGAAAAATGGAGGGAAGGAAGGAGAGGGAGGAAGGAAGGATAGTGAGTGAGTGAGGAAGGAAGGAAGTAATGGGAGGGAGGAAGGAAGGAAGGAAGGAAGGAAGGAAGGAAGGAAGGAAAGACAACATCAATTGCTATTACTCAGCACAACTCCCCGAGTTGTTGTTATTGTAAGTAGTAGGAAAAGAGAATTGTCATATGCAGAAATCTGAGATCCCCAAAATGAAAAAGAATAATTTTAGAATAATAAAATAAATACATCTTATGGAAATATTTACACCGAAGCCAGAAAAACTGGCAGAACCTCCTGAACATAAACATGCATGTTTGGTTCTTTCAAAATTATGTCAACTGAGAATGAGATTTCCATCTATTCCCCATTTTTCCCCAAATAAAAAGCACACTGGTCATGCAGGGTAGGTTTTAGGACATAGGCAAGAAGGAACTGCCATCACTTAAAGAAGTGTTTATAATAGCCAAACCAAGCTCTGGTAGCAAGGACAGAAGGTGAATCTAACCTTGAAATGATCCAGGAACCGAAGTATTTTACTGCACACTTACTGCACACATCACCCCAATATACCTCCATTCAACTTAAACCATTTTGTTTCTTCTGAACTTAAATCCAGAGATGGGCTGCTGCCCATATGGGGGGGGCACAGTGGGGTAGCAATAAATGGAGCTCCACCCCAGAGCACCCAATTTGCACTGAAACATGTTGAAATAAAATGCAGGGCATCCTGCATAAGCCACGCCCACAGTGTGGTAGCAAAAATTTTGGTAGCCCTTCACTGCTTTAAATTGCTTGTTCAATGAACACTCAAAGTTTTGATAGAGCTGAATGAATAGTCGTTGTGACTGGTCCTTGAAGTTCCAGCCACCCCAGCACATCTCTGGTCATGTAGTCACAATCTTTGACAACTTCCTACGAGCAAAGTCAGTGGGGAAAATGGTAAGGAAGGTCACAAGGTCAGGAATATTGACCCCCCCCTCCTGTACACTCTGCTCCAGTCTCTTGGCCCTTGCTCACTCTTGTGCATGCTCCCTGACCTAGCAGCAGCAATTCTGCTGCATCTGCGCTGAATAATGATAATGATAATGATAATGATAATGATAATGATAATGATAATGATAATGATAATGATAATGATAATGATAATGATAATGATAATGATAATGATAATGATAATGATAATGATAATGATAATGATAATGATAATGATAATGATAATGATAATGATAATGATAATGATAATGATAATGATAATGATAATGATAATGATAATGATAATGATAATGATAATGATAATGATGATAACAACAACTATTATTATTATTATTGTTGTTGTTATTATATATATTATATATATATGCAGTGATACCTCGTCTTACGAACTTAATTGGTTCCGGGACGAGGTTTGTAAGGTGAAAAGTTTATAAGACAAAACAAAGTTTCCCATAGGAATCAATGGAAAAGCGATTAATTCGTGCAAGCCCAATACTCATCCCTTTTGCCAGCCAAAGCGCCCATTTTTGTGCTGCTGGGATTCCCCTGAGGCTCCCCTCCATGGGAAACCCCACCTCTGGACTTCCATGTTTTTGTGATGTTGCAGGGGAATCCCACTGAGGTGGGATTCACTGGCAAACCCCACCTCCAGATATCCATTGCCAGAGAAGCACCCGTTTTTGCGCTGCTGGGATTCCCCTGAAGCATCGCAAAAACACAGAAGTCTGGAGGTGGGGTTTCCCATGGAGGGGAGCCTCAGGGGAATCCCAACACTGCAAAAACAGGCGCTTTGCCAGCAATAGAAGTCCGGAGGCAGGGCATCCCAATGGCGGCGGCTTGGGTTTGTAAGGTGAAAATAGTTTGGAAGAAGAGGCAAAAAAATCTTAAACCCTGGGTTTGTATCTTGAAAAGTTTGTATGATGAGGGGTTTGTAAGACCAGGTATACACGCCTAATCTACAACCATTAACTAATCAGCATACCTCAGCTACATCAACGACCCCAGGTGTTACCCCACTGACTCACCAGGAAGTTTCTACACAGCAGGCAATTGCTGAGCCATCAAACCCAGCCACCAGTATTTATAGAAGGAAGGCAGCTCAGGTCTCGCTGTGTTCACCCTAGAACAAGGACAGAAACACCAGCCTGAAGATGACGAGTGGGACCTCATCGAAACGTCGCCAGAAATTTCCAAATCCTACACGGGAAGAAACCCGAATATACCAAGACCGTCATGAAGGGATTGGATACTGTAGCCTAGAGGATAATTCTCTGCCTTACAAGGCAAAGGTTGCAGGTTCAAGTCCCAGTGGGTATGGCTAGCTGATGAGGCCAAAATAAGGCCGAAATAGATCTATCCTAGTCTCCCTTAATTTTCAAATTCAGCAAAAAACATGTGACATATATATATATATGTCAAATGTTTTTAGCTGGAATTTTAAAATTAAGGGAAACTAGGATGGTCCCATTTCGGCCTTGTTCTGGCCTCATCAGCTAGCCACACCCTTCCTTACTGGGATTCGATCCGGTGGACTCTGCCTTGTAAGGCAGAGAATTAGCAGTTGAGCTATCAGATCAGATCCCTTCCAGCTCTGTACCAGAGAGGGGCTATATGTTTTTTTTATGTCGGATCACCCTGGTATATTGAAGGAACGTCACAGCTCCTTTTTGCCTCTAGGCCCAACCCAGGACCATTTCAAGGCAGTTCAAGTGAATAAATATTCATAGCCGACAACTATATTCTGTATGTATCCGCTAAAAACATTTGATACATATATATATATATATATATATATATATATATATATATATATATATATATGTATGTATATATACCGAATATACCAAGACCGTCATATATATATATATATATATATATATATATATATATATATATATATATATATATATATAATTATTATTTAATAATAATAATAATAATAATAATAATAATAATAATAATAATGAAATGTTTATTTATAATGCCCTTTTAACATCCCACCCTATATACCTTTCCTGAGCTTCACTGAAGTGCTTACTTAACAACCAGCAATTTTCACCTAATGATGGCATCAGGACAGCAAGGATTGCAATAGCTAAGCAATGTGATTATGTGGCATCACACATTATGACCGTATCGCTTAGCAATAGAAATTCTAGTTTCAATTGCCATCATAACTCAAGGATTAAGCTGTTATACATTCCTCATAAAATACTAAAAACTACCCTTTATCTTTCTACCTGCAATTCTGGGTTTTGAAATTTTTACTTCCATTTTCACTACCTAAGTATCACCAACCAACAAAATTCCCCTCAAGCATTTATGGACTTTCACCTATAAATACCTTGAACAATGGGATGGAGGGTCGGGGGATGTCATATTCTCTTACTGTCAGTCCCACATCGAACCACTGATTAAAGCTACTCTTTATTATCATCCTTGCTTTAAATCTATCATATAGCACACTTACTACAGTCAGCAGTTAATATTGCACTCCATCCGTATGCAAAATGTTTCATATGTTTATAAATCAACACGCATATAACATATTTTATCACATTCAAACATTTCTCAATGACTCCCTGAAAGGCAAAAAAAACTATTGGCAAGCCTCAGTCTGGTGCGCAGTCACATTGCATTACTCCCATTTTGCTCATTGTCACCCTTTTCAATCAGAATTCTATCAAATACATTCCCAGGCTCAGTAATCCCCTGTAATTCATTCATGCTACCTTTTCTGTTGAACAGGAGAGCAATAATAGAATTCATTCAATCATCAGGCAGAGGTGCAAGCCTCCCACACATGCTAAACAGGTTGTATGGGCCACTCCATAAACAAACCACATCCACATTTTTAACACATCATTATCTCTCCCATATTCGGCACCTCTCTTCACCCTTGTATCTTTCACTAAATCTCTAATCTTTCATCATGATCAATCAATCATGTTTTAGACTACTATCCATTCATTTGCCACATGCACACATGAGTAAACTTGTCCTTAAACCTTCTTTTCAAAATCAGCAGACTTTTTTTTCTAAACAGATGCTCACCAAATAAAGCATTAATTATTGTGTCTTTGAAGGCACCCATCATTTACTCTATAGTCTTTGCTTTGTTGCTATCTATCTGTTCATGTCACTTAACGGATATTTCCCCATGAATTGCATTAATTCATAATCTCACACAATTTCTCCTTAAATTCATCTCTATTTTTAACTATTATCACTATTCACTTGGGAAGAATATACAGATACAGTGGTACCTCATCATGCAAACTTAATTGGTTCCAGGAGGAGGTTCGTAAGGTGAAAAGTTCGTAAGATGAAACAATGTAAAAGCAAATAATGCGTGCAAATCCTTCAGGAAAATCCCAAACTTTAGAAGGGAGGCGAACAGAGGGCAGGGAGGAGCAGCTAAAGGGGGCGGGTGAAAGAAGCAAGGCTAGGCTAAAGGGTGAGTGGGAAGGAAGAAAGGCAAGGGGGGGCGCCCCTCCCTTTTCTTTCTTAAAAAGACACAGTTTCAGTGCCTTTGCAAGCACGTTGTTCTCTGAATTTTACCTCCAAGCTGCCCCTCCCTTTTCTTTCTTAAAAAGACACCATTTCAGTGCCTTTGGAAGCAGGTTGTTCTCTGCAAAATCTTTCCTCCAAGCTGCCCCTCCCTTTTCTTTCTTAAAAAGACACCCTTTCAGTGCCTTTACAAGCATGTTGTTCTCTGCAAAATCTTTCCTACTCCAAGCAGCCCCTCCCTATTCTTTCTTCAAAAAAGGGGGAAAAAGAAACCCCTTCATCCCAGCAGCAGCTGCTTGGGTTCGTAAGGTGAAAATAGTTCGGAAGAAGAGGCAAAAAAATCTTAAACACCGGGTTCGTATCTTGAAAAGTTGGTTAGAAGAGGCGTTCGTAAGATGAGGTACCACTATACATATTATTAGAGTTGGAAGGGTTGGTGGGTTATCTAGTCCAACCCCCTACTCAAGCAGGCATTCCCTACATCATTTTGGACAAATGGCAATCTAATCTCCCTTTGACTCAAGTGGTTTTTCTCTCACAACCACTGCAGGCAAGCTGTTCCTCTGGTTGATCGCTCTCACCATCAGAAGGTTTCTCCTGATTTCCAGATTGGATCACTCCTTGGTCAGCTTCCATCCATCTAAGGAGCCTACAGATTTCTGCTTCCATTCACATCCACAAAACCTGTCCAGTGGTATTTTTATACTTTCCTAATGCATATTTAAGTCCTTTCATTTATAACATGCTTTTCACTTTCACATCACTGCCTGTAGGGTTCAGCTCCATTCCCTAGAATCAGATCACCTTTCTATGGCTGAAGGACTTAGGAAAAGCACCTTCTCTGTTGTAGTGTTTGCTTACTGAAACAATATTCCACCTGCCCCTGAGATCTATGTAAGTCCTTGAAAATTTGGCTTTGCTCCCAGGGTTAAGGATAAGGTGATGGTTGAGCCACTGTTACTTTTGAGATTTATTGAGTTGTTCCATTTTGTGTGTTGTTCTTGGGGGATAAGCAGTGATGGGCTCTTATGGGAACGGTCAGGAACGCAAAATTTGGAGCTCCACCCCAGAGCACCCAATTTGCACTGAAAGATGTTGAAACAAAATGCATAAGCCACGCCCACAGTGTGGTAGTAAAAATTTTGGTAGCCCATCACTGGGGATAAAGCATAGTGTTGTGTTGTTATAAGGGTTTGTGATCTTTTTTATTGTTCTTTTTATTGTTCATGGTTTTTAACAGAGTCAGACAGACTTTAAATCATTTTTTTAAAAAAATAAAAAATAAAAATAACAAGTTCAGCCTTGTTGCATCATTCCTCTTTGTCTTATCTTTCTGGGTAACTCTTTTTCTTTCATTCATTTATTAAAGCATGCTCCTAAACTGTTACCACTTTTAGATTCCAAATTGCAGCTTTCCATTTGCAATGGTTTTCTCTATATTACGGTAGCTCTCATGGTTTGGTCAATTGAGATCCTTAAAAGAATATGTTAATAAGATAGATAAAGTGTCGATTATGTTACATCCATAGTTATACAAGTCTGCGGAGAGGGGCAGCATACAAATCTAATAAATAATAATAATAATAATAATAATAATAATAATAATAATAATAATAATAATAATAATAATAATAATATACCCATGCATGCATACACTTTCCCTATTGAAGGAAAGAACACTACTATTCAATTTTGACTAGTTTGATTTGTATGCAGCAAAGTCAGCAAAGTCCAATTTTGTCTCAAGAATGTGTTGTGTGTACTCCCTTGCAGTGTGAGGAGTTTTCAGACTCAGAGGATGACGGATTTAGAGATCATAAATCTCCCTGCTCTACCGACAGTTAGCAATGTTAGTGTAGGCCATGGAGCTAATGACATAGAGATGAGTTCGAGTGACTCAAATGAATCAGCCTGAAATCAGAATAGAATGCTTATGCTTTTATATGTGGGCTAGGATTTGAAATCTAGAGACTATCTTACACGTCAATATATTTTTTCCCATATCCCACTAACTTGTAAACACCTGCCTTCTATCCAAACATTGTAACAATGCCTATGACAATGATGGTGAACCTTTTTTTCCTCAGGCGCCAAAAGTGCATGCGTGTGTGTGCTATTGCACATGCAGGAGTGTTCACACCCATAATTCAATGCCTGGTGAGGGTGAAAATGGCCTCCCCCATCCCTCCGAAGCCCTCAGGAGGCCAAAAACAGCTTGTTTCCTGACTTCTGGTGAGCTCAGTAGGCCCATTTTTACCCTCCCCAGACTCCAGAGGCTTCCCTGGAGCCTGGGGAGGGCAAAAATGCCCTACCCTGCCACCTGTATGCCCTCTGGAAGCTGAAAATGCCCTCCCAGAGCTTCTGTGCAAGCCAGAAATCTGCTGGCTGGTGTGCCCATGCATGCTGGACTAGAGCTAGGGCAAAGGCTCATGTGCCAGCATATATGCCATACGTTCACCATCACCGGCCTATGACATTTTACTAGAATTCCAAAATAGTACACTGAACAACAATTTTTTTTTAACATTGGCAACTTCACTAGGGCCAAAATCTGGCGTAAAAATATGCTAAATTTTCCAAGATGGAAAATAGATCATATCCTGCAAACTGTTGGGAGTATTTTCAGGAAAAGGAGGATTGCTGACATAGATACTTCTAGAAATTCATTGAATTCCCTGTTATATCCTCTGTCTAGCCGCCCAGAGTCCTAAGGGATTGGGCAGCAAACAGATGGAACTAAATTATTCTTTCTATACAGTTTTTGGAGGAAAGGCTCAGATATCAAATCATCTGGTTAAAAAATATGGGATTATTGTTCCTGTGCCATAAAAGGGATTTGTTGTGAATCTTAAGTAAGAAATGTATTTTTGTCCATGTATTACTAGTAAGGAGATATGTTTGTGTTTACTGTTCTCGACAGTCATTCTCCACTGTGAATACCCCAGAGAGATTAGAAAGCATGGAGTCTGAGTTTCAGAGAGAGGAGATTTCCTGCCCGTGAGAACAATTAACTAGTTCAGTGATGGCGAACCTATGGCATGGGTGCCACAGGTGCCATGCAGAGCCATATCTGTCGACACATGAGCCATTGCTCTAGCTCAGCTCCAGCATGCATATGCGCACTGGTCAGCTGATTTTCCGCTTGCATGGAGGCTTTGGGAGGGCATTTTCGGCTTTCACAGGGCCTCTGGAACCTGGAGAGGGTGAAAAAGGGGCCTACTAGGCCCACCAGAAGTTGGGGAACAGGCTGTTTCTGGCCTCCAGAGGGCCTCCAGGGGGGAATTTTCTCTCTCCCCATGCATTGAATTATGGGTGTGGGCATTCACACAGGCGCGATAGTGTGTGCCCACACGCTTTCGGCACCTGAGAGAAAAATGGTTCGCTGAACTAGTGGAATGGCTTGTCTTCAGAATTTGTGGGTGCTCTATCACCTGAGGTTTTTGAGAAGAGATTGGACAGCCATTTCTCCATAATCGTATAGGATCTTTTGTTTGAGCAGGGGTTGGGCCAAAAAGACCTTCCAACTCTGATATCTCTGCTTTCAAAACTTCTATAATCCAAGAAGACAGTGGGAAAAAGAGGTAACAACTCCTCAATTTAGAACCCTCTTTTTCTGTTTTTCATGCCCCAGACTGGAGGGGAAAACAGTTGCTTACACAGTTGCTTACACTGTTCAGTTAAACATTTTTATTGTTTCCTCTAAGCCTTCATAAAAGCAAATAGGAGGTAGAGGGATGGTTTCCTTAGTCTGGTATGAATAGATCATAAATATAAACACGTAGCTAGAGACAATTATGCATTAATCAGTGTGAGAAATATGTATTGTAATGCATACTTAATGTGAGGAAAGCCTTTTATAATGCTTGTGGCATAAAAACATTTACTTAATTGGACCAGGAACATATATACCAAAACAGTTTCATATTTATGTCTTTCTTTTCAGAAACTGTCCAAAGAATAAGAGAACTGTCCAGCAAAGATCACAAGAATCCTGGCAAGATTATTTACTAAAAATATAGTACATTATTATTGTATCTGTGACAAATAATTACTGCACTGATTCATGAGTCACAGTAAGCAATGAAACACATATATGTTCGATATATAAAATTATAGTCTGGAAATAGTTGTTTAAAGAGTGGCTTTATTTAGATGACAAGGCAGTTAGCATTTTCATCTTTGTAGCACATAATTTGCATTTTAGATTCATTAAAATATAATAATTGATATTATATGGGGATAAACCAGTCTTGCTTAATCTTGATGGTTTTTTTAATGTTTGGATGTTAATTCCCAGAATTCTCAGCAATGGCCATATTAGTTGGGAAATTCTGGAAGTCAAAGTCCACATCTTTTGAAGTTGCCATGGTTGGAAAATATTGGTCTAAATGAATTTTTCTGTTCAGAAGCAGACTCCTTAGATTGGATCTTGACTTAATCTTAGAATATATCAGCCAAAAACAATGAGACAAAATATCTGTATGAAATATATTCCAATGAATGCACTTTTGGCATGACAAGACAATTTCCCCCAAAAATGTTTCTAGGACTAGCAATCAAAAAACGCTGTGAAGCTATTTCATTTCTTACCTTCTCAATGGATTTTCTTTTTTAAAAGAAAAGCATGAAGGAAGATGTTATAAAATTTTGGCGAATTACAAGTGAAAAATTATTCACTGAACTATCTGTGAGATGTCATTAGAAAGACAAAATGGTTGTACATAAAAGCCTTGTCTGGAAACTTTCTATATCGCAGTTCCAGCTGATAGCATCCTTTGCGCACATCCTGGAGCCATTTTTAGAAGGTCAATCGTGTGAGTTATATTAGCATCCCCTGGTTATTTCTACAATTCCAAATATATTCAATGTTTGCCTGCAAGTGGCGGTTACTTTTAAAATATGCAAAGTCGGGGTCTTTTAAAGTAAAGGCCCTACTTGATACTGAGCTTGTTCAGGAGGGATAAATGGATGGATGGATTGAGAGAAAGAGAGATAAATAGATAGAGATAGGCAGACAGACAAATCTGCATAATGCTTGATAATAAAACAAAATAAAAAAGGCTCAGGACTCCAAGTACCTTCTGAAAGTTGTGGCAATTTCTCCTTGCTGCAAATGAATTATAATTTTTAATGCTGTAGAAATATATACACATGAGAAAAATGCTGTATACAATAACTGAAAATTAAATCAAAGTAAATAACTTTTGTTCTTGTTTTCCACACATGTTCACCTGGCCAAACCCACTTTGAATTTCGATTTAGATTTGGATTTGGACTTGGATTTGGAGGAGAAGAAGGAAGAGGAGGAGGAGAATACTGTACATAAAGAAAATCTTGAAAAACCAAACTTAATAGTAGAAATACTGTTAAAACCTATCCCACTTTTTCAATGCTCTGCAGAAATTATACATTACATTGGATACAAGATGAGGTATGGAAGGATTAAATTGAAAGACTGCAGTAATTGTGGATAGATAAAATAGGTCAATGGGAATAATTAGAAAAAACAAAGAAGTATAAAAATATCTGAAGAAAGATTGAGTAAATGTGTAGAAGAAAGCAATAGTGGACCAAAGAGTAACTGGTGCACTTGGAAAAAGAACCTAGACACTATAGGAGTAGATACAATCTGAACTCAACAATGGTGAACTTTGCTTTAATTGAAATAGCACATATATATAAAGATAGCTTTAACTTTCCTATCTTATTGGCAAAGATCAGATAATCCAAAGTACCAAATTCATCAAAACAATCTGGTAGTATACAAATAGTAATCCTCATCCTCATCAATCAATCATCATCATAATTTTTATTAATTTTTTGTAACTTTTATAAAAACATACAAATTAAATAAGCTGGGATATACATGTCAATAAAATTCCATGAATGAATGAAAAATCTTATTCACAACTATCTATCATTGTTATAATCACAAGCATAATAAAGATGAACATTCCTTGCTCAAGAGAAGAGTTATTTCTGGGAAATTTCCATTTCCCTTTCTTATATGCTAGAATAAAAATTAACATCTTTATATTTTATATCTTTATCAAATCTCACCAACGGCTCAAGGTTGACTCAGCCTTCCATTCTACCAAGATGGTTAAAATAAGGACTCAGATTGTTGGGGACAATATGTTGATTCTGTAATCCACTTAGAGAGGGCTGTAAAATCACTATGAAGCATTATATAAGTCTAGCTATTGCTATGAAAAAAATTTAAAAGAAAACTTTCAACAATCAGGATGAGCCATGGTGGCACAGTGGCTAAAGTGCAGTACTATAGGCTACTTCTGTTGACTGCTGGCTGTCTGCAGTTTGGCAGTTTGAATCCCACCAGGCTCAAGGTTGACCCATCCTTCCATCCTTCTGAGGTGGGTAAAAGGAGGACCCAGATTGTTGGGGGCAATATACTGACTCTGAAAACCAGTTATATACCATTGTAAAGGGGTATATAAGTCTAAGTGCTATTGCTACTGCTATATTCAGCTACTAAAAATGTAGCTTAGAAACTGAAAAGCATGGTAAGCTCCATTCATAATTGCTTTAATGGTTAACATTTTTCTTTCAAATTATTGACTGAAAAATGAACTGGAGTTAGAAAAATGCTATTTTTCTAAGGGATTAGAACTGTTCCTTAATGATTGCCTGAAAAACATGTAACTTAAGAACCTTCTCTTTTTCATTTCCCTGCATCATTTTCTGAGCCAGAAAAATCTTGGACTTGCTGAGTGTACACATTTCCGCTTTGGCAAATATAGCCTATCTTAGCCTGTCTTGATTACTTTAATGTCCTAAGGGAGCACTTCTTATTTAATTAAGAATTAATTTCCTCTATTTAGCCATTCTGGAGTTGGTGTGTACACATTCTGTTAAATTATAGCTCACAGGTAAGGCTGAAAGAATTAGATGTTTATCAGGACTAACAGCAGGTTTCTAAAGTATGACTGGAAAACAAGCCAAAAACAGACTCACTGATGAAATAGCTAGTGTTTTCTGCCTTGACCCAATATCTTGTCATTCAAATCCTGATGTCTATTTCTGAAAGAAAAGAGGAAGTGTTTTTTTTAATTGCCACTGATTGTTGCAACAACATTTGCATGACATTAAGGCTCAGGCTGATTCTGCACATACATTCATTTCATACCAAATGCAAGGGGAATTAAAAAGGCCCATTTCAGTAGCTTGAAAAGATGAAATATTTTTGCTCAATAATAGTGTCAGCGGATGTGGAAAGCTGCTAACTTTCATGTCAGTGTGGGAATGAAGAATGCAAACATCATCCAGGTTAATTGGCAAATATTTGCAATAGTAAACAGAAAATCCCTTGAGCCAAAAAGACTTCAATTTAGAGGATCCCTGTGGTGTAAGACCACAAAATAGATGTCAATCAGCTGCAGGGCAAATCCTACTTCCAAACTCACATTTGTGGAAGCACTTGTGCCTTGGAAACTCCTCTTTTATTTTTATTTTTATTTTTTTTATTCTTTGTCCAATATACAATACATATGGAAGAGAATAGACATTAAGTAATATATATAAAGATAGAAAGTAAAAAAGAAGAGAAGTAGATGGGAGGGAGAGAATATATATGATATAAGAGATAAGGAGAGAATACATATGATGTGTGTATGTATATATGTGTGTGTGTATGTGTGTATGTGTGTGTGTATATATATATATATATATATATATATATATATATATATATATATATATATATATGTCACATGTTTAAGCTGAATTTGAAAATTAAGGAAGACTAGGATAGATCTATTTCGGCCTTATTTTGGCCTCATCAGCTAGCCATACCCACTGGGACTTGAACCTGCAACCTTTGCCTTGTAAGGCAGAGAATTATCCTCTAGGCTACAGTATCCAATCCCTTCAGCTCTGTACCAGGGAAGGGTTACATTTTGTGTCGAATCACCCTGGTATATTGAAGGAACATCACAACTCCTTTTTTGCCTCTCGGCCCAACCCAGGGCCATTTCCAAGGCAGTTAATTTTATTGATAGCCGACAATTCTATCTGTATGTGTCACATGTTTAAGCTGAATTTGAAAATTAAGGGAGACTAGGATAGATCTATTTCGGCCTTATTTTGGCCTCATCATATATGTGTGTGTGTGTGTGTGTGTGTGTAGATTGTTCTGAGTTCGGGTTTTGCCCCGTGTAATATTTTGAGTGTCTATGCGACGTTTCGGTGAAATCACATTCACCATCAGCAGGCTGAAGTTTTAAGCTTCGTGCTGTTGTAAATATGGAATATATATACACATATACATACATACATACATACATATAGATAGATAAGGAGAGAATATGTATGATATATAAGATAAGGGAAAACAGTTGGACAGGGGACGATAGGCACTTATATATGCCCCTTACTGGCCTCTTAGGAACCTGGAGAGGTCAATCGTGGAGAGTCTAAGGGAGAAATGTTGGGGGTTGACACTATTGAGTCCGGTAATGAGTTCCACGCTTCGACAACTGGATTGTTAAAGTCATATTTTTTACAGTCAAGTTTGGAGTGGTTAATATTAAGTTTGAATCTGTTGAGTGCTCTTGTGTTGTTGCGATTGAAGCTGAAGTAGTCATTGACCGGAAGGACGTTGCAGCATATGATCTTGTGGGCAATACTTAAGTCGTGTTTTAGGCGCCGCAGTTCTAAGCTTTCTAGACCCAGGATAGTTAGTCTATTTTCGTAGGTTATTCTGTTTTGAGTGGAGGAGTGAAGGGCTCTTCTGGTTGAAGGGCTCTTCTTCATACTACCTGCTGAAGAACTTTATAGGAAGAAGGTTGCGTTCAAGATGTTTTGGGCTGATCATTTCATTACTGACTATCCTAAAAGCACCTAAATCAAAGATTGCCTTGAATTCAATCAACAGTTGATTAATTATGAGATTATGTTCCTCAAAATTATTCAAACAAAGCTTTCCCTGTTCCTCAGTGCTATAATGCAGAGTCATTGTTCAGGTTATTAATTGTGCTTATCTGAGACTGGGGCAAGTCCATCCTGCAGCTGCTCAATGTTTCTAGTTCTTCCAGGGACAAGAAATTGACTACTGTCTACTGTTAGAGAATGATTTTGTAAAGAACCCCATAAAAAGAAGGCGGGCAGACCAGTCTTCAAGAACAATACTTAAAGCACAGTCAACTGAATTGCTGGGGTGGGGAGAGGTGGCAGGTCTCAAATGAAATTCTCTTGGCTGAAATAAGCTCTAAGAACTCCTGCTGTGCAGAAAGGGGGAGACGTTATAGTCCCATTTGCTTGTCCTACTTTCCCAGCATTGTACTGACCTTCACACTGTTGTCACACATCCGCCCCATAAGGAACAGCACAGTTGCAGCTGCAGCAGCTTAAAGGTTTTAAGCAGAAGAGAAAATTCTAATTGAATTTTTAAAAGCTTAAGAATGAAGCTGCCACTCTACCTATCCAATTGCTGTTGTAATTTTTCTTACTCGGCAGAAAAAATTATGAAAACTTTTTGAAAAGATGCATTCTGTCCATTAGGGAAAAAGAACTTGCTCTGAACGGGAAAAAAAAATAGAGCAAGCCAGATTGCTACAAACGTTGATAATTTTTGTCACCATATGTATGTTGGGACTCATAATTAGCCCTTGTTGCACTTTTATTTGTACAGCTGTCATACTGAGGTCAAACCAGGTTTCAATGCTACCAGGAAAATAAGAGAAAGAGATTTGGGGTGCATGGGCAAAGTGGCCTATGCCTCCAAAGGAATATAAATTAAAAGTCAAATTTAACATTGTCTTGATCATACCAAGTAGTTGTGGGAAGGTCATATCACTTAAAGACCACAGTCATTTATGAACTATTTCCATTTTCAAAAAATGCCACTTATTTCTGTAAATTTATTTATTTATTTATTTATTTATTTGTTTGTTTGTTTGTTTGTTTCTTTGTTTGTTTGTTTGTTTGTTTGTTTGTATGTATGCCACCCCTCTCCGCAGACTCGGGCAGCTAACAACAATGGTAAAAAACAACATGTAACAATCCAATTTAATAAAACAACTAAAAACCCGTATTATAAAAACCAAAAATACCACAAACATACCATACATAACTTGTCATGGCCTAGGGGAAGGAATATCCTAACTCCCCCATGCCTGGCGACAAAGTTGGGTCTTGAGTAATTTGCGAAAGACAAGGAGGGTGGGGGCCATTCTAATCTCTGGGAGGAGTTGATTCCAGAGGGCCGGGACCGCCATAGAGAAGGCTCTTCCCCTGGGGCCCGCCAAACGACATTGTTTGGTCGACGGGACCCGGAGAAGGCCAACTCTGTGGGACTTTTTCGGCCGCTGAGATTCGTGCGGTAGAAGGCGGTTCCAGATGTATTCTGGCCCAATGCTATGTAGGGCTTTAAAGGTCATTACCAACACTTTGAATTGTGACCGGAAACCGATCGGCAGCCAGTGCAGGCCGCGGAGTGTTGTAGAACGTAATACCTTCAATCTCCTTTTACAATTTCTCCACATTTGCAGTTTATCTTTACATTTCGCTATGAAGTGTGTATATTTTCCATAGCCACTCAGGAATAATAGATTCTCATGTATTCCATTTCAGGCCTAACACCATTGAAGACATAATGTGCAAACTTTACAGCAAATGTTCTCAATGTATTAAAGATATTGCAGACATCTTACTGTTTATTTTTGCTCTGTGTTAACGTGAAAATTGACTAAAATAAGATTAAAATCTTTTACATAGCTAGATTTTGTGCACCTTCAAATAAAGTGCAGTCTGTTTGTTATGGATATGCAATGGCAAACGCTAAAAGTAGTTGAATTTCTAGACTATATCCAGTTGGAGCAAATTCTGTTGAACAGGAATTCCTCAGCCCATAACAATCCCAAGAAGGAAGTCATTTCTTTAAACATAAAACTGCAAGCCAGTGATTGGCAAACAGAATCATCAGTAGAAATTTACCAATGCCTTTGGACACAGATCGTTTTCAGCAGAATTAGAAGTTCTGGATGCCACTTTCAAAAGTTGTCAGAGAAATCTTAATGTTCTAGAAGGAAAAATACTAAGTACATGAGATACTTTTCCCTCTCGTTCCCTTCTCAGCTGATTGCATATGTAAATTCAATTTTTTGAACAAATCTTTTGTGGGAAATGAGCAGGGTAAAAGTTTTTCAATCATTATAGCATCTTACTAGCTTTGCTCATTGCATTCTTTCTTGGATCTGTTTGAACGTGTCAATCAACCTCCTCCTCAATCCACAGCTCACATTAGAGAAACATCTTTCAGCTGTGGCAAGGGGGGTGTTTGCCCAGGTTCGCCTGGTGCACCAGTTGCGGCCCTATCTGGATCGGGAGTCACTGCTCACAGTCACTCATGCCCTCATCACCTCGAGGTTCGACTATTGTAACGCTCTCTACATGGGGCTACCTTTGAAAAGTGTTCGGAAACTTCAGATCGTGCAGAATGCAGCTGTGAGAGCAATCATGGGCTTTCCTAAGTATGCCCATGTTACACCAACACTCCGCAGTCTGCATTGGTTGCTGATCAGTTTCCGGTCACAATTCAAAGTGTTGGTTATGACCTATAAAGTCCTTCGTGGCACTGGGCCAGGATATCTATGAGACCGCCTTCTGCCGCACGAATCCCAGCAGCAGGTTAGGTCCCACAGAGTTGGTCTTCTCTGGGTCCTGTCGACTAAACAATGTCGTCTGGCGGGACCCAGGGGAAGAGCCTTCTCTGTGGCAGCTCTGACCCTCTGGAATCAACTCCCCCCAGAGATTAGGACTGCCCCCACCTTCCTTGCATTTCGTAAACTCCTTAAAACCCACCTCTGTCGTCAGGCTTGGGGGAACTGAGACACACACCCCTTGCCTATGTAATTTTGTGCATGATATGACTGTGTGTATGTATTTTATCTAGTGGGTTTTTTTTTCTTTTTAGACTTTGTAATGTAAAACTGTTATTTTAGATTTTAATTATTAGATTTGTTACCATGTATTGTCTTTATCACTGGTGTGAGCCGCCCCGAGTCTACGGAGAGGGGGGGCATACAAATCTAATTAATAATAATAATAATAATAATAATAATAATAATAATAATAGTTCCATGATCCAAAGCCATAGAAATAAAAGTAACCATTAAATTCTGCAAAGACTTCAGAAAATGGAATATTTAGAATAATCCAGCTAGTTGAGACTAGGAAAATTATACAGCTTGGGAAATTTAATTTGTCTTTCTTAGAATTTCTCTGTTTGTGTTGCTCAAGTTCAGGTTCAAGTAGCTGAATATCCCTTGGAAGAAGTTGAGAATATGCATGTACAGTGGTACCTCTATCTAAAAACGCCTCTTCTTACGGACCTTTCTAGATGAGAACCGGATGTTCAAGATTTTTTTTTGTCTCTTCTCTAGGACAATTTTACAAATCCAACTGTAACCAGAAAAGGCAGGGAGAATCCTCCATGGGATTTCTCTTGGAATCTCCTTGGAGGAAACAGGGTTGGGAAAGGTGGGGAGAAGCCTCTGTGGGGACTCTCTAGGAATCTCCCAATCGCACACATTATTTGCTTTTACATTGATTCCTATGGGAAAAATAGCTTCTTCTTACAAACATTTCTATTTAAGAACCTGGTCACGGAATGAATTAAGTTCATAAGTAAAGGTACCTCTGTACAGTAGTCCCTCACCTATCGCTGGTGTTACGTTCCAGACCTGGCCGCGATAGGTGAAATCCGTGATGGGGAATTTATCGACTGATAGTACTTATTTAAGTATTTATATTGTAATTGTTTGGTAAGTTTTCATTGTTTTAAGTGTTTATAAACCCTTCCCACACAGTATTTATTTTAGATACAGTATTTAAATACAGTATTTACAATTTTAGATATATATATATTTTTTAAAAAACCTGCCGATCGAGTTTGGCGGGCTGTTTAAATCTGCCGATCGGCTTCCTCAGAAACCCGCAATGAAGTGAAGCCGCAGTAGGTGAAGCGCGGTATAGCGAGGGACTACTGTACTCACTAATATCACCTGCACACAAGCAGTTCCTTTTCCAAAGTTTTATTCTTCATCATTTGTTTTTTATCATTTAATAAAGCAGCATCCAAATGATGGCTCAGAATATGAAACCAGGAATAACATAATATCATAAACCATGAACTAGCAAATTAGCAATCTTTTTTGGCCTGAATTTCAACAATAAGAAGCATAAACAAAAGAAATGGTTGCAAATAAAGTCATTGCATTAATTCACCTCTCCACCCATAGCAAATTATTGGCAAAACATAAAACTCTTTGCCAATTTCTTTCAGGATAGGCCAAAACATTGAATTTATAAGCTAAGAAGTATAATATTAGACATCTGTTGAAGACCAGTGTATTTTATTTGCATATTCTATCTTCATACTGAAGTAGCAGTGTTATGGCCACCTTATCTGGTATAGGTTCTGTTTTTTCTTTGTGTTTCTCTAATTGTCAAATCAGCCATGCCAATGAAGAGTTATAAAATCTTTAAAACTTATAAATTTTTCTGTATGGGGTGGGGATTTTGGGGGGGGGGAAGGGTTGTCCTTAAAAAGGCATTTCCCAACTTCAGGGAGGAGATTGATTTAGTGTGGAAATTCTAAAAAACTGACTCAAAGGGATTGGGAAATGAGCCTTCCATTCACAAATTTCTTCATGTCAGCTTTGAGGAAATCAGATGAATTTCCTCAATTTGGAGGAAATCAAATTGATCCATTAAACTGTTACTCCTAAAGATATTATTTTGATTGTTTTACCTACTAATTATTTTTCTACTTCATATTAAATATAAGTGCTTGGACTTAGAAGAACCTTGTATTAGCTATTCTATTTGTTTACAGATAGCCCCCTTTTAAGTAGGTATTCCATATTTAGTCTTCTTTCAGCCAACAAAGCAAAATTTCAAGGAAAAAAAATCCAGGAGCAGTAGAGATTTCATGGCCAACTTACGATTAAAGTGAGGAAGCTGTCAAAGCTTTGCAGCAGAAGCGGAGTAACGACACGGACATAAAGAACTGGATTTAAAATGGGTCATTTTTATTAATTAAATTTGCATAATTTATTCATTAAATTAGCATAAATTTAAATAAACCCCAACAAGGACCTGCAGGGTCAAACAATTACTTCCGGGGCGGAAAATGACATCAGAAAAACTTCCGGGGCAACTTATGGGTGTAGCTCCATGCTGATCCAGGTGAAGGGCCCCGCCCTCACCTGGATCTCTGCCATGCACCTGCATGTGGTAGGTCTCGCCGTCTAAACCCCTACAAGGGGATAGAAATGGGTGGGACCCAAACACGGGTTCCCCCCAAATGGTCAGATCGAGCTAAAGGCATCATGACCTTTGGAGAGAACCTGTCAGTCATCCCCAAAGATGCCCAACGGAGAACACGCAGTTGCTAAACACCACCCAGTTTTCTGCCCCTAACCTGCCTACCCAAATGACCAAAGGTAAGCCAATTAGCCTAAACAGGGGGCGAAGCAGCCCCTAAACGCCTATCCATCACCACAGTGTGGAATAGGCAAAAAATGGTCGCAGAAAATACCGAGACAGCCAAAAATTCCTATTAGGCCCCCCCAAGGGCGACCCACAGTGGCACACTGAAAGATAGGGAAGGGAGGTGGGTGTTTGCTGCTCGTTGTCGTCGAGGCGAAAAGGAGGCCCAAAGCCTGCGCAGCCCCTTTTATAGGGCTGGCAGGCTCCGCCCCCAACGACATCATCAGCAATAGCCGATGAAACCCAAAATGGCCGGGATCTCGCGAAATCTTGCGAGATCCTGGCCTCCCAAGATGGCGGCTGCACCGAGGGCCGTGTCTCCCTGGCCCTGCAGCAAATCCGGGCCGGGGAGTAAGTCACTGGCTGGGCAATTTAAGGCAGCAGAAACTATAGTTTGGGGGATGTCTGTGGAGATTCTCAGTCATCCAGGTCATGGTTGTCTTTTCCTTTCAAAAGGCTGTTTTTTTGGGCTCTTTTCTCCCTGAGAAAGAACTCTGTAGTTTGGGGAAATATTGGGATATCAAGTTGAATTATGCATTTTCGTGTTTCTCAATTTTCCTTTACTGCATCTCTTTCTTTAAAGTATTAAAAACATTTTTGTATTAAACTAACACAGTGAATGTGACCTGCCCCTACAGTTAATCCAGAGTCTTTAATTGGATCAAAATGTGCATGACAAAACTTTCACTGAGGCAGCATTTAAACCATATGATATTGCACCTAATAGACTGGGTTCAATTCAATATGATGAGTTTGTCCTTTAAAACCCTAAGAAGACTAATTTTTTTCATGGCATTTGGTTGAGTATGGCTACGCAAATTCTATACAATGAAATATTAAAATTGATATCGCTGATCATATCTGTACTTGGCTTTCATAGAGAGCACTGATTCAGTTTAAAGTAAAACAGATTGACTTTCTGTGCTTTAACTAATTCAGGGGGCTACTTTTCCAAACTGTTTTTATGGGCTTCAGAATACTTTTAGAATATATTAAATAAAATAAAAGTATCAGAATGCCTAACTCACAATGAGATTATGATTCTATAATAATTGTAGTTTTTTACTTGCTGAATTGTAATTGACTATGGAGAATTTTCAATTACCTTTTCAACAAACCCTAGATTGAAATTATGTTAAAGGGCAAGGGGAGAAAACCAAGCATTGTATGATTTTCTTTAAGATTTTTGCTTGTTTGTTTATGATCCTTTTGTTTAATCAACTCCAGGGGCTTCATTGTCATCGGAAGCATGGACATTTTTTGGATTCACAGAGAAGATTTGTAGAGCAATCCTAACTGTACTCTTTAAAATCCTTACCAGATCCTTCCCAGTTATTAAAACTGGGAAGGATCTCTTTTTTTTATTTATTTATTTATTTATTTTGTCCAATACATAATACACATTGAAGAGAAAGATATGTAATAATATAATTAAAGAAAAGAATAGAAGAAAAGATATAAAAGTATAGTGAACATATTTGAAAGGAAGAAAAGATAAATGAGATAAGGAGAGACAATTGGACAGGGGACGGAAGGCACACTGGTGCACTTATGCACGCCCCTTACTGACCTCTAAGGAACCTGGAGAGGTCAATCGTGGATATCTAAGGGAAAAATGTTTGGGGTTAGGGATTGACACTACTGAGTCAGGTAATGAGTTCCACACTTCGACAACTCGGTTGCTGAAGTCATATTATTTACAGTCAAGTTTGGAGCGGTTAATATTAAGTTTGAATCTGTTGCATGCTCTTGTGTTGTTGCGATTGAAGCTGAAATAGTCATTGATGGTAGAACGTTACAGCATATGATCTTGTGGGCAATACGTAGATCGTGTTTTAGGCGACGTAGTTCTAAGCTTTCTAGACCTAGGATTGATAGTCTGCTTTCATAGGGTATTCTGTTTCGAGTGGAGGAGTGAAGGGCTCTTCTGGTGAAGTATCTTTGGACATTTTCAAGGGTGCTGATGTCTGAGATGTGGTATGGGTTCCAGACAGATGAACTGTATTCAAGGATGGGTCTGGCAAAAGTTTTGTAGGCTCTGGTGAGTAGCGTGAGATTGACAGAGCAGAAGCTGTGTAGGATCAGGACAACAACTCCCAGAATATCATTTGATTATGTTTTCTGGAAATGCTGGAACAGTACTAAATGAATTAAGCTAATAGTACAAGATGAAAAAATCTTTCCTAAGCAGCATTCTGCGTATTCCAGGGGCCAGCTACTTACATTCAGGAAGCTGACAGGTACAAGCAGGAAGGTAATGCTCCTCTTCAATAATTACTTAGGGATTAAGGTATGCTGCCTGCAGCAATTGGATGGCTAAGCAGCCTTTGATAGATATCTTCTATGAGTTTGTCCAATCTCATTTTAAAAACCTTCTAAGTTACTGGTCATCCCCTCATGTGTGAGAGAGGGAAGACCATTCTTTCCATACTAGTAGTTATTTATTTATCATATGTCCATACTAGTAATTAAGTTATTTATCATCTGTCTCTCTTCCCACCCCCCTCCTTCCCGCCCTCCCTCCAAAGCCTGCACTAAATGTAGTTTTTCTTTAGGGAAAATGCTCTAGCCCCTAATGATTTTGTTTACCTGTTGGGCAACATTTCTAGACAATTCCAGTTCTGAGGTGTGAGCTGAGCAGCAAGCTATATAAAGTCCAATATACTTTCTTCTCAAATTCTTTTGGAAATGTGCTTCATCTTGTACAAAATTGTGATAACCATCTAAATTAAAATTTATTTGGGGAAGAATTTAAGAAGATTGTGGTTGATCTTCAACCTCACTTTTAATAACTGGGATTGTGTAGTGTTACAAATGCAGTGGCAAATATGTGGCTTGGATCATGCTGCAGGGTGAACAGAACATGTATCTGCAATACTGTCGAATCTGTGGTTTTCCTAGTATGCTCTGAAATAACATTTAGTCTTTAGAGCCAAAGAACTACACAATCCTAACACAAGGATTCATTTTTGACTTTTTGTTTCCAAAATCATGGAAAATATATAATACTTTCAGGTGATTATTGTATAGACCTGAACATGGAAATGATAGGTCATGAAATGGAGTTTTGAACAAAGCTAGGGTCAGAATACAATGGCCAATATGGCAGGGCCATTTTCTATAAACAAGACCCATTGTAAGACTCAAACAATACCAAGAAGAAAGCTAAACAAGTAAATAGCATATACCAACGTCTGCAACCAAGATCAGACAATGTTCCTGCAGTGATTTTTTTTATAGTGGAGTGGGGCACATATCTCTCCTATCTGCACTGAAGGTCTGAAGTTTCCGAGATCCATAGTGTGCAGTTGTAATTTATCAGTGGTGCTCTGGGTGGTGATATTATCATACTGACTAGGTAGATCTTATTTATGAGTAATGCTTTACTCACAGGGAGATTTCTGCTTTTGGATTTTTAGGTGAGCATTCCTTTGTTTAGTGGCTAACTGAGTCGGCATTCTCTGACGCTTGTATGCATTCAGATTAGGGTCACTTCCACCTTATATCATTTCTGTTCCAAATCCCTCTGGGCTTTGGAAGATTCTTTTTTTGCTTGAGAGCAGTTTTCTTCAATTTGATTGAAAACAAATTTTGGAATATGAAATTCTCATGGGTGTGAACCTGGTAGTTGCTGTTATTTCACTGGGACAAAGCCAAGGGTGTGTATGAAATTCTGTCTTTCATTCTATGATCCTCCTAACAATGTGCAATCGCTCTGAATTTCCATGGAGAAGAGAGACTTTTGTGTCCCATGAAGCTGTCCAAATCAGCAAGCACAGGTAGCCACAGAGAACGCCTAGTGATGGAGTAATGTTTAACAGCAGGAACAAAAAGTAGTGCCCTTTGCCATTTCTAACAAAAACAGAAACTCAAAACCACAACCAAAACAAATCTGAAGGTAGTTTAAGATTTCAGTGAAAAAACAAAGGCCGCTTTCATAGGCAAATAAAGCTTTCAGGGATGTGGAAAGCCAATTTTGGCACAATATTATATGGTTCTACCTAATCAGCCTCAGATTTTGATGGATCAGATTACCATTTCTTGATCTTCCAGCTTTAGGAGCTCTGAGTTTTTCCTCAGAGCTGGACGCTTCAATTTGAGCATATCAGCCATGTTTAATGCCTGACTGAGTAGAAAGCAAAAGAGACAAGAGAGGCAAACCAGATCTGAATTGCATTCAGGTGACCATTAGAAGGCCCAAAAGGATTACTGGTATTGTGTCCACATCTCATTGCTGTGCTCTATTGGACATAGCGATGTTTACAAGCCAGATTTGGAAGATAGTTTTCCAGAAAGGAAAAGAAAAACAACAAAAAGAAAGAAAAGAATATAAATAGAAGTAACATCCAATTTTCTTTACATCAATTTTAAGTACAAATACAAAATTATCCTTTCTTCTGTGGTTGCAAAAAGTTAATAATAAATCATAAGTTTATATTCTTATGCTTCATGCAAAAAGTCTATAGGGTGTTTCCAGTCAGCAATAAATGTAGATATTACCTTTTTTTCTAATCAGAGAAATGATTTAGCCATCTTTGCAGGTTTCGTCAACCCTTCCTCCATTGCGTGTTGTATTATTTCCCCTTTGCACATATAATAATCTTGTTGAGTTTATCATTTTAAAAAAACAAAGTTCAATGACTTTTTCCAGCTGTTTATCCATCAATCTTAAAGGAAAACTCTCCAGTTTAAGTAGTATATTACAGTGGTGGGTTGCTGCCAAATTGGACCGGTTCATTAGAACTGATAATGATGACTCCAAGCCGAGAGAGAACCAGTTCTCTGTATCCATGAAAGTAGTCCTCCCTGCCCACCGCTGGGTTATACTGACCTTGATCTCTGCTTCTGAAGCCCACTGACTGGGGACAGCAGATTGAATTGCCGCTCTGCAGCTGTTTTCCATGCTCCTTGCCTAGTTTAAAATGTGGAAGTTCTCTTTCCTCTGAATTACGCACATATGTACAGCCACATGCACAGCCATGCACACAACAAAGTGCATACTCAGCGAACCAGTTGTAAAGCCAGTAGCAACTTACCTAAATATTAGTATTTAGGGTTTTATGAATTAATGTATTATTTATCTATCTATCTATCTATCTATCTATCTATCTATCTATCTATCTATTTATTTATTTTGCAGTGGTACCTCTATTTACGAACTTAATTCATTCCACGACCAGGTTCTTAAGTAGAAAAGTTTGTAAAAAGAAGCAATTTTTCCCATAGGAATCAATGTAAAATCAAATAATGGATGCGACTGGGGAAACCACAGGAAGGGTGGAGGCCCTCTTTCCTCCCAGGAGATTCCTAGAAAGGCCCCATGGAGGACCCACCGTTTCCAGCTCTGTTTCCTCCCAGGAGATTCCTAGAGAGGCCCCATGGAGGCTTCTCCCTGCCTTTTCCGGCCCTGTTTCCTTCCAGGAGATTCCTAGAGAGGCCCCATGGAGGCTTCTCCCTGACTTTTTTGGTTACAGTTTCAGAGGCTCGGGTTTGTAAGGTTCTCGAGAAGAGGAAAAAAATCTGGAACACCCAGTTCTTATCTAGAAAAAATTGTAAATAGAGGCGTTTGCAGGTAGAGGTA
Source organism: Erythrolamprus reginae (assembly GCF_031021105.1). Lineage (NCBI taxonomy): Eukaryota > Metazoa > Chordata > Lepidosauria > Squamata > Dipsadidae > Erythrolamprus > Erythrolamprus reginae. The sequence goes on from NC_091950.1 coordinate 301,063,058, forward strand.
CCATTGTATTTATTTGTCAAACATGTATAGGATAATAGTAGTTTGTATAAACATAACATAAGTAAAAAGTAATGATAAAAGAGGACAATAGGAGATATAATTTCATGGCTCCTTGGATTTCGAGCAAAAATACTATTGTATTAGCCTCCGGCAGTATTACAATCAGAGAATAGTGTATGTAAATCAAGAGGTGAGAGGTTGGCATCTAAAATATCATAGTTGGCTTTTTTTAAAGTTGCATACAAAACATTTACACTTTTTCAACATCCACCAACCATAACAAAATGTCCTCTCATGTAGTTCACATTTCCAATAAAAATTTGAAACACTTTGGTATATTCCAAATTTCTCTGCTATTGTACAGTATACCAGCAATAAAACTTATATAGAATATAATGTTTGTTTGTTTATGTTTATTTAGATTTGTATGCCGCCCCTCTCCGCAGACTCGGGGCGGCTCACAACAGAATAACAGAAAACAGTTTCAACAAATCTAAATTCCTACTAAAAACATTTTAAAAACCCCATTTTCTAAGCACACATACATACACACATACCATTCATAAATTGTATATGCCCGGGGGAGATGTCTCAGTTTCCCCATGCCTGACGACACAGGTGGGTCTTAAGGAGTTTACGAAAGGCAAGGAGAGTAGGGGCAGTTCTAATCTCCGGGGGGAGTTTCACTTCCTCAGCTACACTTTTTTCCCATTGTTCCATTTTTTAAGTGAAAATCTTAGCCCACTTTATCAACATTATCTCTCTTGTTCTTCTGTTTTAACGTCAATAAAGGTTTGCACATTTTTGCAATAGTGGGTTTATCTCAGTGTAAAACTCTGTCTTACATTGTTCAAAATCATAAATACTTTGGAAAATGCTTTCCTAATTATGCTCACCTTTCCCTGTAAATACACATCATTATGGACTGCAAATGTCAAACATTTTTTTAGACCAGATGATATCTACAATTTGTGATGTTCTGAAGACTGTACAGAAAAGGGGATTACCACCCTGAGATTGTAAAAATGTGGTAAACAATGCCTCTTTTTCTACAATGCTTTCTCTAAGGGATGCGTCACTCTTAATCAGTTGGACATTATTGCAGTTCAATATTCTAACTTGACTCATGGGGAAATTCTCAGTAAGGGTAAAAAGGCTTGTAGTGTGCAATTCCATTGGAATTCTACTTTAATGAAAGGCTTAGTGTTCATTTAAACAGAGAAAACCCTGATAAATAGACAGTATCGCTCTTTTTTAGAGTAACCCTTTTTCAATTTAAAAAAGAGCTGCTTTAATCAAAATGCAGCAAAATGCTGATAGAAAAAAATGGGGAACATTTTGTTTATGTTTTTCTGAATTTGTGCAGTGCCTGTTTTAATTCTTTAAGGATATTTCATCTACAATAATATTCAATTTTAAAATAATACAGTAATACCTCATTTTACGAACCTAATTGGTTCCGGAAGTAGGTTTGTAAGGCGAAATGTTCGTAAGATGAAACATTGTTTCCCATAGGAAACAATGTAAAAGCTATTAATCCATGCAAAAAGAAAAAAATCGCAAAATGGCTCTCCGCTGGGCACCACAGCCCGGCTGTCACCTTTTAAAACAGCTGGGGGGCTTCTCGGCATTCTCCCGAACCTGAACTTTTCAGGTTCAGGAGGCTGCCGAGAAGCGCCGCTGCCCAGCTGTCACCTTCTGAAACAGCTGGGGGACTTCTCGGCATTCTCGCAAACACCGAACCCAGACATTCGGGTTCAGGATCCGGAGGCTGCCGAGAAGCGCCCGGCTGTTTCAGAAGGTTACAGCCGGGCAGTGGCGCTCGGTGGAGCCCCGTTTTTGCAATCGGCGGCGGCGTGTTTGGCCGATCTGCAGGCTAGAAAGGAGGTGGGGAATCCCAATAGGGAATTCCATGGGCGGAGCTTTGACGTCACGACACTAGTCGGACATCTTCGTGACATCAAAGAGAGATTGCCGAGAAGCCCCCTAGCTATTTTAAAAGGTGACAGCTGGGCGGCGGTGCCCAGCAGAGTGCCATTTTGCGATCTGCGGTGGGTTCGTAAGCCGAAAAAAGTTCATAAGAAGAGGCAAAAAAATTCCGAACCCCGGGTTCATATTACAAGGAGTTCATATCACGAGGGGTTCGTATCACAAGGTACCACTGTATTTAAAAGTGAAAGCCAGATTACAGCATAGCAGTTTCCACTGACCATACTGTACAGTTTCAGATCCAGTTTAATGCTTGGGAAATATTTTATTTTGAATTTGCTCAGAGACTGCTCTTTTATTTGAGGATTGATGAAAAGCAGGACTTTTGCAAATAGAAGAAAATCCCAATAGCTGTAACTGTTCTGATTCTTCACAAAAGTAAATAAAATTTGGTTGTGGGAACAATAGAAAATTAAAAGGGTTAAAGGCTAAACCATTACCCAATGAATGGTTTATAACTTACAAGTGAATAAGTCCAGGGGTGGGTTTTACTTACCTTCCTCACCGGTTCACATTTCAATGGAAGTGCATGTGTACAAAAGTGAACATGCGTAGAAGCAAAATCAAAGATGGTAGTGCCCATGGACCAGCATCGACAGAATCCGCTCTGTGACATCACCACCGTTTTACTAACAGTTCTAAAGAACCAATTAGAACTGGTAGCAATCCACCTCTTAATAGGTCTGGTAGTTTTATCACTCTAGGGTGAAAGTTTAACTTGATTATTTGGAGATAAAATGGGTAATCTTTATTGGGCAGACGGAGATGTTGTTAGAAGACAATATTTCTCATTTGTGAAGTTCAATGTTACTAAATTTTAGATAGTTGAGAAGATTCCATACAAACTAAGTGGTGCGAAGAATTCAAGCAAAGAAAGTTGTTAAAAAAAAAGAATAAATTAGACGTCTCTGGGTCTCCAAAGTTCCTTGCCAAAACTCATTAGATTCTTGTACTGGGAAATTTGATCTGCATACAAAAAATCTGAGGGAAAATAGTCACCATTTCTTGCTTTCTAATCGTCTAATTAAGGATGTGTTTGTTTGTGTGTGTGTGTGTGTGTGTGTGTGTGTGTGTGTGTGTGTGTGTGAAATGCTACATATTTCTGTAATAAACCAAACAAACAAGGAAAACAAAATGATAAAGTTTTTGATAAAAATTACTTACAGGCAAGTATTTTAATCAAGGAATGATACTGACTTTAGAGCAGAGTTTTTCAAACTTAATGACTTTAAAAAGCATGGACTTCAATTCCCAGAATTCCCCAGCCAACATGAGACAGATTTCAGCAAGCTTAAAACAATGCCATTTTCTGCAATTAGAAAATGCAACATACTATCTAACTTAAGTTTTAATTGTTTAGTTTGTAGAAATTTACATAAACGTAAATTTCTCTAATGAGGTAATCTTAGAAAAGAATGTCAGTTTAAAAAAATGGGGAAAGAGCAGCAAAGATGATTAGGGGACTGGAGGCTAAAACATAAAGAACGATTGCAGAAATTGGGTATGTCTAGTTTGATGAAAAAAGGGACTAGGGATGAAATGGTAGCACTGTGTTCCAATGTCTCAGGGATTGCCACAAAGAAGAGGGAGTCAAGATATTCTCCAAAGCACCTGAGGGTAGAACAAGAAGCAATAGGTAGAAACTAATCAAGGAATAAAGCAACCAAGAACTAAGGAGAAATTTCCTGACAGTTAGAACAATTAATCAGTGGAATAACTTGCTTCCAGAAATTGTGAATGCTCCAACACTGCAAATTTTGATATTGGATAACCATTTATCTGAAGTGGTGTAGGGTTTCCTGCCTAAGCAGGACATTTGTTTGTTTGCTTATTATTTGTTTATTTGTTTGTTTAACAAGATAGCAGGTATTTGCAAAGTAGATTCAGATAAATTTGGACAATAGGACTATAAGACAGGGATGGAAGGCACAATGGTGCACTTTACATTTACATTGGACTAGACTTCCATAATAACTCTATTATTCTGTTAAAAAGAGATCTCCTTGGATAATTTTGGGTCATTCATTCATTCCAGGGATTCAGCAGAGATCCATGACTCTGCCTTGAGGCATCAAGGCTTGGGGAAGTTGATATTCTCCTTAGCTACTATGATTTATGCATGGTTTGCTTGGGCTGTGTGATTAATTTTTATGATAAGGGTTTTTAATCTGTTTTTTAATATTGGATTTGTACATTGTGTATTGTGTTGTGAGCAGCCCCGAGTATTATTATTATTATTAATAATAGTAATAATAATAATAATTATTATTATCATCATCATCATCATCATTATCATCATTATCAGAGGAAACAAGTGATACAAATGGAATACAAAAATAATAAGCAAACTAAAAATGACCAAGAAGAACAATCAGAGTGGTGTTTCATGGAAATCAAGCATTTTTAATATATAAGAAAATATGATTTCTTAATATTCTTACCATAATTGTGTGGCTTGGATTATTGTTACTCAAAGGAGAAGAAATTTGGAGAAGGGTCTCATTGGAAATCTATGGTCTTGATTGCCACTTAAACAACAATCTTAATAAAACAACTTTTTGTTTTCTGAATGGGAAAAATGGACCGTGTAGTGTGCTCCTCCAGCCAAGTCTGCAAATTAAAATACCAGCCTCTTCTGCCAAAAATGAAAAATGCCTGAAGATGACCACAATTAAGTAATTACAAATAACTTTGCCCTTCCCCCCCAAGCACTATGAATAATATGTGCTGCATTCACAATGCATGGCCATGGCCTTCTCGCCATGAGATTGAACGTTGCTCATAAAAACATGGAAAAGAAATTTGATAGAAACCCTGGAGGAGCAAAGATACTGAGATGGGTCAGTTGCTTTTCTACTATGAAGTTGTTGGCTTCCACACACTTTAATTTGTTAAGTCACAGTTATTTAATTCACTATCCACAGCAGGTTAAAGAAGTACACTTCTGTGCACATTAATCTGTGTCTAGAACTTTATGAAAGGATTCAACAGCTTGGGCAGGGAATTTAAGTGGAGAAATGCCATGCAGTGAAAGGGTTATTTGTAGTCTTCTCCCAATTCATTTTCTAATTCAGACTCATATACACAGAGACAAAAGTGGCCACTGTCTTTTGATGCCTATATTTGCATGTGAGGTTTGGTTTTACCCTTAGGCAAACTGGTATTGATTTTTTTCTCTAAGAAAATGACCACTATTGCATATATTAGACACAGAAGACTTCTGAAAAATAAGTAAACAAGCAATTAGAGGTGTACAAAGGATACATTTCTGCCAATTTTTATCAATTTTTATCATGAAGAAAGATGAATTTCATTTTGGCCACAATGTATTATGAATATTTCTAGACCTATTGTATCTGCTCAAAAGAAATCTCTTATAAATTCCATTGTTTAGGGATTCCAGCTTTAAATTTAAATTCAGTGACATCAACCTTGAGGTTATACACTGTTATAATGGGTTCTTAGGGTGGGTTTTCAAACAATAAATAATTGCATAAAACATCCTGTGAAGAAGGCATCCTATGTGGGCAGCACATAAATGATTTTTCCTGACCAATTCAAAGATTGGATGGGAGCTTAGAATATGCTACCCAAGTGTCTTCTGCAGATTCATTCAAGCATGTTGTCAGTTCATGTGATGAACAAATTGTCAATAGGGTTTTCATGTTTGAAGCAAGACCTGATCTGCTTAACAGTCATTTCAATGAGCAAATAAAGTACGGTACCTGCCATATCTTTTGCCAATAAATATACAACTCTTAATCTACAGATCAGATTGAGGAAGACAATATCATGCCTGTAAATTAAGCCAATCATTTATTTTTGTTATTCAAATTACGTATCAAATTATATTGTTTCTCCCTGACAATTTATCTAACTTTTAATCTAACTTTTTAATAATATCTAGATCATCTCTAGTTGATTTTCATCTTTCTCTCCTTCAACACTTTGTGGAACACCATATCTGCATTTCTGTCAGTTTCTGTAGGCAACATAGTATTGACAGATCCCTACATGGAGTCTCATCTTTTTTTACATCCAAGATAAACTTAATTTTACTTCTTCATGGTCTTTTTTTAAATCACTACTTTATCTTTGTGATCCATTGTTCTCCAATTTTAACATTCTCAGATAGGCTGTTCTTTTAATCCTCTCCTATTCATATCATTTTATCTTTGCATTTTGGATTACATGTATCTTGCAAAAGGGATCTTTCATGAGTTCAGATTCCTTTTCCAAAGATCTGAAAAGTGAAGATAAAAAGGTATGAATGGGAGGATTAAAAGAATATCTGATAATGTTAAAATGGATATCAACTGAAGATCATAGAAACATTATTATTATTATTATTATTACTACTACTATTATTATTACTACTATTATTATTATTATTATTATTATTATTATTATTATTATTATTATTAATTGGATTTGTATGCCGCCCCTCTCCGCAGACCCGGGGCGGCATACAAACATAGAAACATTAGAAGATTGACGGCAGAAAAAGACCTCGTGGTCAATCTAGTCTGCCCTTATACTATTTCCTGTATTTTATTTTAGGATGAAAAACAAAATGATGACACATGAACAGTACCAGAAACTCAGCTTCTGTATATGCTCAGAAGAAAAATGAAATGAATTTTTAAAAATTCAAAAGAAAAATTAAAAGATGGCGGTGTCCAAATCGCTTAAACCAATAGCAACCCACTGGTGACATCACAATTACATCATGGAACTAGTTCAGTCAATGGCAGACTGAACTAGTTCCGTGATGTAATTGTGATGTCACCAGTGGGTTGCTATTGGTTTAGGCGAATTGGTCCAAACCGGGAGGAACCCACCTCTGCTGAAGATGTTGTTTACAGCAAGCTTCTTTTCAGCTAAAAGCCAGATTTTTAGTCTTTAGGTAGAGTAACAGGGATTAGTCTCCCCAGCAGTGTTTCTCAGTGTTGACAATTTAAGATGCCAAGTTGCTGGTTGGGGAATATTTGGAGTTGAAGTCCATACATCTTACAGTTAAGAAACTTTGGGAACTGTAAAAGATAGATAAGGTAAAGACATATAAATAAAGTTAGGCCATGGCAATTGTCAATTACATAAATATGCTTAAATATATGTTAAATATGCCACCTATATATTTATTTTGTTGGCTATTTTTGGAGAGAGTTTAGGACATAAGTGGCCCTGCAATCTTAGGTTAGTCATGACTGATTTAGTAGTATGATGTTGCTTAATAAATAATTAAAACAATTATTTATACTGAAATCCCTGAGTAATAGTCTGTTATGATTCAGGGCACTTTTAAATGAGAACAAGTTTCACAGAAGCAACTTCAAGTGACTTTTGGCTGCAACTTTGGTGGCATTCTTTTAGAAATCATCATTTATTCCTTGAGTTAAACCAGATTCCTTGCCTATCATAAGACATCTTCTGTATCTAGAAAGTAAACCTTGCCGTTATTTTTATAGAAACCCTGAAAATGAACTGATCCTTTGCTACTGCAGCTTTTCTTCTTCTTTTTTAATGGTTGCCATAGAATCTCCGAATTACCATACGAAAGGCAAACCACAGAAAAGCTCAGAAAAGCCTGTTGCTTAAGCCACAGACATTATTATTGTTGTTGTTCATTGCACGGTCAGCTCGATGTTTAGATCGGATTTGGCATTATGTCTGTCTGTCTGTCGTCTATTAAGGATCTTAGATAGGAGGTGTTAATGATATTCTTACAGGGTAAGCTGTTTCAAGTAAAGCTGCCTTTTGCAATTGATTGATGGCAATTTTATCAATGCCAGTGGTGTTCAAGTGGCGCTCCAGATATTTTGGGATTGCACCCAAGGCACTTCTTTACTGTTGGTACTAAATTTGGTTTCTTTTGTCATAGTCCTATTTCTATTAGCAGGCCTTTCTGCTTTGTGATTTTTCTCCAGTTCTTTCTCTTCTGTTCTTCTGTCTCCAGGTTGCGCAGTATCCACTATACAGACATTTCTGTCTATGTTATTGATAACTGTTATGTCTGCAGTATTTTTATTATACATTATTAGCCATTTACAACTAGGTGAAGACACAGCTACCAGTTCCTTAGTTGGTATTGGCTTTCATACACATCGAGTTTTCCTACAAACCTAGATGTCATAATGTGTCAGTGTAGTATAGGGGTGAAATACTCCTGGTTCACTCGTTCCTGTCAGTCACCAGAGAGCTGGTCGCGAAGGCACCACAGGGCTCCGCCCACCTGCCCAGATGCTGCCATTTGGATTATTTTACCTCTGCGCATGCACAAAGCATTCTGTGCATGCTCAGAAGGTAAAAGAACCCAAATGGTGGCATCCGGGCAGGTGGGCAGAGCCTTGGACTGCCTTCTCAACCAGCTCCGATGACCAAGAGGCACGAGTTAACTGGGACCATTTCGCCACTGGTGTAGTATATGTGGAGATCCAAGCAGGGGCCTTTTGCAACTGACAAATGACAATTTTGTCAAGGTGCAGATTTTCAAAGGTTTTTTTTTTTTCTAATGTGGCACCCATGCTGCAATCACCATGGACAGTTTTTGTCATAATCTTTCCTTTTCAGTTTTGGTTTTCAAATCTAAATACTTCGTTATCTTCTCCAATTCTTTGTCTTCTATTATCTTCTGGTATTGCCACATCAGTTACTCATTCTTTCTTTTTACAACCATTTATATCTAGTGGATTACAAGCCAAGACTTTATCAATTTGCAAATCCCACAATATTTTAGTCTCCTGATTTTCAACTACGTTTTCAATTATATATTCCCACCAATTTTTCATTATAGGTGTATGATAATTTTCCAGTGAATTGTTTTGGCAACTGTGTTATGTGGTTTGTAATCAGTTTGTGCAATCTTCTTGTATATGCTTTGTTTATGAAGTACTGATTATTTTGCTTCTTTACACAAAGTACATTTTGAATCATGATTTCTCTCTGCCTTCACCCCCAATTCTGGCCTTGTTTGCATTAATTTGAATGGCTTGCGCCCACAAAGCCAAAAATCAAGTCTTTGGTGTGTGTTTTTTCCCAGTGTTCCAGTTGTAAGCCATTTGTCAGACTTTATCTGTATCTACTTTTCCCTCAATTTTTTGTAAAAATTGTCCATGTAATGTAATTTATCAGCATTTTGTTTGTGTTTTTACTTTATTTTGGTATTCGTTTTTTGTTTCCGGAACATTTAGTATGTTCCAATTATTAACTTGCACCAATTCTTATTCTTGGCTACCTTTTATATAACCAGACAAGACTTTTCTTCTTTAACAGTTTGTCTGACTTGAAGCAAACCTCTGCTTCAATTTTTATGGGAAGATATAATCTATTAATGTCATTATGGGAATGTAATGCATATTTAACATTCATCAATTTTGTTGTTTTTTGGGTCCAAACTATCCAGGTCCAGTTTGTGTCCAATCAGTAATTTCTCCAGTGTATTGTACTACAGGTATGGTCCAAATATTGATGGCTTTGGTGGCGTTTTCTCTGTTCAATTTTGTCTTTAGCAATGTTCTCACTTTTTGGATGTATTCTTAACTAATCACATTTTAATTCATCGATGTTTAATGTTATCCAACAGGAAAATACCCAAATAGGCTTCATCATGATGACTCCTCGTGGTTTAATTCCAATATTGTTCATGATTATATTCTTTTTTTATTGCTATTGCAGCATATTAGTCTATGTCAAATTCCAGGACTATATTTGTGCTAAAAATTCTAAGTTGTTTGTTAATCACTGAATTTCAATTTTTGATTTTCCATAATAGTTCAGTTCATCCATATAAAGCAAATTTGTGGTTTTTTAGCATTTTTCCATTTTCAGAATTTCTATTGTCATTTATACTTTGATAGAATTGCCCTTGATCTATTGAAATAGTTGGGTTTTTTACTTATTGGTAGATTAGAAGATTTAGTGTACATGTTATTATTTCCATGCAGCAAAAATAAAATAAAATCATACAGTACTTGAAATAAAATTATGATATTCATGAAAATTCACTCTTTATGGAAGATTGTTATCATTTTTACTTATTCTTTTAAGTAAGTGAATTAAGTCCTTATTATTCATCATCAGCTCTGTCATAGTTATTATGGGAAATTAATTCACTGAAATACATTTTAATTACTCAGTGAGTCATGGGATAAACATACATTTTTCTCAGATTAATGCATTATGCACACAGCTTTAGTCAGAGTTTGCCTGATTTTCATTGAACATTTCCATTATCAGTTCCTATACACTGCTGGAAATGGAAAGAGAGTGAAAAAATATACAGAATATGAAAAGGTTAATGCAGACATTATTTGTTATTATTACTAGCTCAGAAAAAAATGATTTTCTCCAAGGCTGAAAACTATAAATGCTATTCTATGTAAAGAGTTATTTTTCCTTCCAATTGTAAAATATTAAGGAATAAAATTCTGACATCCTATGAAGTTTTTATTGGATTTATTGATCAAGAATAATTATGATATAGCCCCAGGTATAGACGTAAAGTGTCCATGTTTGTATAATACTGACTGAAAGCTCAAAGGGTCTCCTTGCAGGAAATATAAATTTTAAGTTAGTTTCTGTACTCATGAACACTTCATTTTATTTCATTGTTTTCCTTCCCAATTCTCTAAATTATTTATTTATTTAATTGACTTACAGTATATGCCGCCCATATTTAGGGTGGCTCACAACAAAAGGTACAATCAAATTATGATTTGATAATCCAAACCAAAACTATTATTGGAGTTTTAAGATTCACTAACCAGTGTAAACTTTCACAAAAGTGTAGAAGAATGGACACCTAATAAAATCCTTGTTTGATCCAACTGAGGCATTAGCCATGTTTTTCTAATTTGGTGGTTTTTATCAGAGTAGCTCATCTCCACCAAAGAATAGTTCACAAGCTTGTCATCAGGTTTAAAGTTTTAAAAAATAAAAGGTAAGACACCCAAGGGGTCTGTACTTGAAGTAAAAGATAGAAGAGTCTCCCTCGCCCATTGGTTCTATAGGTAGAATTCTGTTTTGAGAAAGTGGGTATTTGCATTATTTCTGGAAGTTTATTTTTACAATGCAAAATGCATTATAATGATCCTGAATTCATTCACCCAAAATAATCTGTTGCTGGAGGTAATTTCAGGTTCATCAAGTAACAATTCCATAATTGTCACTAATCACTGTAAAGTGTGGGGGTCACATTGTTAGGGACACTGTAATTCTTTAGCCTTCTCTCCAGATAACACAGTCACTGAAAGTTAAAACATTATTGGAGTTGACTTTTTAATTTTAAAAGCTTTAATTTTATTTATTTTTTAATTTAATTTAAAAACAAACAAAGTGTCTACACATTGGTCTGTCAGATTGCAAATAGAATTGCCAAACAAACCTGAACTTGATCTCATACATATGTCTGAATGACTACTTTTAGTGAAGTTATGAAATAAGATTAGTTAAAACACCTAGTGTCACAGCTTCATCCGCAATGTAATATAGATGTCAGCATTTGAGCATATATTTGTAAAGTCTTAATTTGCACTTGAAGAGAACAGGCAATTCATTATGGAATGTTTTTTTTATTGTGTGACTTCACTTGCATAAAAAAGAGGGCTTATTCATTGCTAGCATTTAATACTTGCAATTTAAGCATATCTGTGAAAATAGCTAACCAGCATTAAGAAACACTTTACAGTCTCCAAGTGTTTTGATCTCACCTCTAGCTAAAAACAAGATGTTGCATAAAGGTGGCAGTTTTGATGTAAAGAAAAAAAAATTGGTACTGCCTAGAATGCAGTAATGCTTACTAAAAATTTGGATTTGTTTTTCCCCATGCAAGATTCCACCCAAAATAAATAACTAAGAAGGAATGTACACTGCTGAAAATTATACACAAACAGTAACTTTTCTACATTTTAGAAAAGGTGACATCAAGAAAATGTATACTGGAAAAACCTTGGATGGGAAAAAGCATTATAATAAATTGAATATAGGGCAATTGGCACTTTTAAGAAAGGCTGTTGAACAATTTTATTAGCAACTATCTAGCTTAAGGGAAGTTATAAATCTGTGAACATAAATCAGATATCATCCTATATGATTTAACTTGAGTGAAAGTTAACAGAATCTTTCTTGTAGAAGACAAAGATTCCAAATGACATATACATTCCAAGTGCCATGAAAATAGCTATAGCCAGAAGGAAATCACACCTTGGTCCGAAACAACCCAGTTTCATCTTAAGTCCAGCTAAGAAGTTGGACAATTTCCTCTCATTCTTTGTCGGCTTGGGGTAACAACAGACCAGTTTAGTCTCAGACCACCTTAAAAACGAATGGTTGCCTGCTAGAAAACTAGTTTAGTTACTTACTAATTGATTTACGCTTACTGAATGGTGGTTCAGTGGCTAAGACACTGAGCTTGTTGATGAA
>NC_091950.1:301077965-301122965 GCF_031021105.1 Erythrolamprus reginae
GGATTCAGAACAAGAGTTAATGATACAGCCACGCATGCGGAGAGCGATGCATAGGCAACAACAACTGAGAGATTATTATCACAGAAAATGAGGCCACCTGTGGTTGGGTGGGGCTGTGATAATTAGTGAGGCTGCTATAAATAGCAGTCTGTGGGTTTGGCCATTGTGGAGGATTATCTGATCATTGTGTTTCGTGACTGCTTTACTGACTTTGACTTTTTGTGTGCTGATTTTTCCCCGCTTTGAAACTAAACCAGAGCAAAGTGTGTTTCACTTTGTGAATGAAGAAGGACTGTGAATTGCCTCACAGCTGCAAGCTAAGTATCACAGAACTGATAAGGGACTTGTACAAATTACCAGTTTGTTTGGAGACGAGTGCTCTTTGCTATACCAAAAGAGGGCTTGGTTTAAGTGAATTTTCATTATAACGAACATTGTTTTGAATTTTCAAACGTGTGTGTGTCTGAAATTTGTACCTGTGAATTTTTGGGAGGATTCTACCAGAGAGCCCGACAGAACAGTGCCTTGGAAAACACCCTGTCCCCTCCTCTCTGTGGCATCCCATCAAGTATTGGAACACTTGCTATCATGTCACCCCTGGTCCTTCTCTTCAGCAAACTGGCCAAGATCAGGTCCTGCAATTGTTCTTTGTATATTTTATTTTCCAGACCCTTTAATATGTGGCGAGGAGGGCGTTTTCCCAGGTTCGCCTGGTGCACCAGTGGCGGCCCTATTTGGACAGGAAGTCTTTGCTCACGGTCACTTATGCCCTTATCACCTCAAGGTTTGACTACTACAATGCTCTCTACATGGGTCTACCTTTGAAGAGTGTTCAAAAACTTCAAATCGTCCAAAATGCAGCTGCGTGAGTGGTTATGGGCCTCCCAAGGCATACCCATATTCCACCATCACTCCGCGGACTGCATTGGCTGCTGATTAGTTACCGGACACAATTCAAAGTGTTGGTTATGACCTACAAAGCCCTACATGGCATCAGGCCATATTATCTCTGAGACCAGCTTCTGCTGCACGAATCCCAGTGCCCGGTCAGGTCCCACAGAGTTGGCCTCCTCAGGGTCCCATCAACCAGACAATGTCATTTGGTGGGGCCTAGGGGAAGAGCCTTCTCTGTGGGGGCCCCGGCCCTCTGGAATCCCCCTGGAGATTCGCATTGCCCCCACCTTCCTTGCCTTCCATAAAAGTTTAAAGACCTATTTATGCCACCAGGCCTGGGGTCATTAGATCCTAGCCCCCTAATCAACGAGTGTCTTAGTATGTTTTGTGTAGTGAATGGTGATGAATATTTTAAAATTATATTGGAGTTTTTAAAGTTTTTTTAGTCATGTTAATTGGATTTTTAGGTGTATTTGCTATGTTCTTTGATATGTTGTGAGCCGCCCCGAGTCCTCGGAGAGGGGCGGCATACAAATCCAATAGATAAATAAATATCCAGTTTCCTCTCTTCTGCACTTTCTCTAGAATTTCAATGTCTTTTTTGTAATGTGGTGACCAAAACTGGATGCAATTATGCCAGTTCACAAGGGAAGAGGTAATGAACTAGTTGGCAAAAAGAAAACAAAATGAAAGCTTTAACAGGATGATGTGTAAAAGACCTTTTAAAAGGGAGATAACAAACATGGATTTCCAAATGATACAGTTGTTTCAAACATCAACACATAGTCTGCCTGACTATGCAATAGTCAATGCCAGTTTCTTCACTAGATGTTTGCTAAAAGCCATTGTTTTTCTGTACAAGGGAGCTAGACTACTTAATCTTGGAATCCTAAGTTTTTCTTGACCTCTGGGACAACAAATCAAGTTGCCATGGTAAAATGGGTCAGCACAGTGAGCCAGTTGGTCTGAGCAAGTGAAATCAGTCTCACAATGCTGGGCCCAAGCAGACAGTAATCTAGTTGAGAATCTAGGTCACTGGGATTCTTTCAAGCTGCAGCTGTCTGTGTTGTACCTTGTCCTCTGCCAGGGCTCACAAAAGAGTTGTAATAATGGCTGGGCTTCTGATTAACCCTTTGGATACATGGCTGTGGCTTTGTTTACAACAACATTTCACTTTTATTTCAAGTCTTAACCACTTGAAAAATATGTAGGCCACTTTAGCCTCTGCAGACTGAAGGCAGAGAGAATCTGTCTTGCTTCTTACTGGTATTTATCTCATTGTTTTGATTGCAATTTTGTTTGTTCATCTTTTATTTTTCTATCATATCTCAAGACCTAAAATGGTCACCTAACATCAAAAACATCATCAAAAAAGCACAACAAAGAATGTTCTTTCTGTGCCAGGTCAGGAAGCTCAAACTGCCCAAGGAGCTGCTGATACAGTTCTACAGAGGAATCATTGAGTCTGTCATCTGCACCTCTATAACTGTCTGGTTTGGTGCTGCAACCCAACAGGATCGACACAGACTCCAGAGGATAATCAGAACCGCAGAAAAAACAATTGCTGCCAACCTGCCTTCCATTGAGGACCTGTATACTACACGAGTCAAAAAGAGGGTGGAGAAAATATTTACTGACCCCTCACATCCTGGACACAAATTGTTTCAACTCCTACCCTCAAAACGTCGCTACAGAGCACTGCACACCAAGACAACTAGACACAAGAACAGGTTTTTTTCGAACTCCATCACTCTACTAAACAAATAATTCCCTCAACACTGTCAGACTTTCTACTAAATCTGCACTTCTATTCTACTAGTTTTTCTCATCATTCCTTTCACCCATTTCCTCCCATGTTGACTGTATGACTGTAACTTGTTGCTTATATCCTAAGATTTTTATTAATATTGCTTCTTCATTGCTTATTTGACCCCTATGACAATCATTAAGTGTTGTACCATATGATTCTTGACAAATGTATATTTTATTTTATGTACGCTGAGAGCATATGCACCAAGACAAATTCCTTGTGTGTCCAATCACACTTGGCCAATAAAAATTCTATTCTATTCTATTCTATTTTGTTATAAGTAATTCAAGGTAGCAAGCATACATAAAACTCCTCCCTCCTCTTAATTTTGCCCCCACCACTGTGAGGTGGATTGGGCTGAAAGAAAATGGCTGGCCCAAAGTCATCCAGCCTGCTTTTAGAATGGGACTGGAACTCATAGATTCCTAGCGTCTAGCCTGGTGCTTTAACTGTTAGACCAGATCAGCTCTCTGCATACCATGTGTCCATAAGCAAGCATACTGCCTACTTTTCAGGAATTCACTGTACAGAGATTAATTGCAAAATAGTTTATTCACCCATCCAACAATAAATATTAACCTGTAATCATGATGCTATGCCCCATAAATATTTGAGATTACATACAACCTTACTTTCAGATTTCACGCAAAGTCAAACAAAACCCGTAAACAAGTAGGAAAAAATGCTTCTTTTTCATAAGTTCTGCTGTTATTATCTTTCCGTCCACCCATATGCATACCCATTAAGCCTTAATTACTGTGCAAATTACTTAATTTGAAATCTATTATTATTTCTAGCTACCCATAGCACCAAAAAGACAGCATCATAGGGGATATATACAATACTCACTTCTAGTCAATAATCCCCTTTGCTCTTTCTGAAGAAGGGTGAGTTTGTAACTTTAATATATTTGTTGCTATTTACTTATCATGACTGTTTGTCTATCAAATTTACTAGGCAGCACATAATATTAAAAGAAACACAATGTCCATTAAAAGAAACGACACTGAAAAGCTACTTTTGAAAGTGAATATCTTCTTGAAGATGGTGGGTACCATTGTTGCAAATGTTCCAACAATGGTGTCCACACATGTCTGCCCAACATGTGACTGAACATTTCATGCTTTGTATAGGCATCACCAGCCACCTGCAGACACATCACATACAGTCCACAATTAGATGTCACGGTCCTCTTAGAACACAATGGATGAACATCATCCTCAAAGGTATCTCTGGTTGTGTAGGCAATGAAGATGCATGCACTAGCAGATCAACAGTATCTCTTGTAAAGCAGCTCTTGGAACTGATTATAATTATAATTAACACAATTACAGATCTATATACATTACAGAATGTCAATAAAATAGCACCAGGGAAGATTTAATGAAGCTCTTCCTGTATCAACACCACAAACAAAGTAGTGATTAGCTTAAAATCCATCATAATTATCATCATCAACATGTGCCTAGACATAAATTAACAATAATACAAACCTTTTTCAAAGCACTTCGGTTCCAACATTTTTTACAAAATCATATTGTATGTTTAATTAGTGCAAATTGGCCACACTCCAATACCAGAACAGTATTCTTGGGTCATAGGATACATCACGTGATCCTTCTGAGGTCAGACACATTTTTTAATCTGAACAGAAGAAATCCAAGATTGATGCACCATTCCCTATCTCTACTTTAAGATCCATAATCCCCCCTCTTCCTATTGCTATACCTTATTCCTCAATAAAAAGATATATCAATATGTCATTATTATTATTATTATTATTATTATTATTATTATTATTATTTATTGGATTTGTATGCCGCCCCTCTCCGCAAACTTGGGGCAGCTAACAACAATGATAAAAAACAACATGTAACAATCCAATTAATAAAACAACTAAAAACCCTTGTTATAAAACCAAACATACACACAAACATAACATGCATAACTTGTAATGGCCTAGGGGGAAGGAATATCTTAACTCCCCCATGCCTGGCAGCATAAGTGAGTCTTGAGTAGTTTACGAAAGACAGGGAGGGTGGAGGCAGTTCTAATCTCTGGGGGCAGTTGGTTCCAGAGGGCTGGGGCCGCCACAGAGAAGGCTCTTCCCCTGGGGCCCGCCAAATGACATTGTTTAGTTGACGGGACCCGGAGAAGGCCAACTCTGTGGGACCTTATCAGTCACTGGGATTCGTGCGGTCATGAGCGAGCCTGGGAAACTATGAATTCAAGCCTGTTACCCCTCATAGCCAGGAGGTTCTGACAGGTTCTAGAGAACCAATAGAGGAAATTTTGAGTAGTTCAGGGAACCAGCAAATGGCACCTCTGGCTGGCCCCAGAGTGGGGTGGCAATGGAGATTTTTCAATATCCTTCCCCTGCCACACCCACCAAGCCACACCCACAGAACCAGTAGGGAAAGATTTTGAATTTCACTCCTGCTCACAGCCCTAATTCGGTGAAAATTTAGCTCAAGGATTCAGATAATATATACTCAGTTCTTCTGATTGAGTATAGAAAGGCTTTTTTTTAATGGCTATGAAAGGAAAAAGAAATATAAACAGTTCTCTGCCTTTTTGTTCTTTTTGCAAATCTGTTGCAAGCAGGGTACTATTATTCTCTGATGGTTCCAATATTGAAAAGACTTTGAGAATATGAAAAAGATTGCCCTGCCTGTGACTCTAAACTTCAGTTAATATCTTGAAGTTCAAGCTTTATAGATTACTTTTTGAAGTTTAGGAACAATTAAATAAACACATTTTATGAACAGATGCCAAAGCCATAAATCTCTTGACTTAAAAATACAATGCAATTGTGTGTTGATAACTTTTCTAATGTTATGCTTTATAATTTAATATATTTTAGCTATTGCTTTCAAACAAAACTTATTAAATCTAGTCATAATATCTTCAATATAACGTATTATGTTAAAGTACAAATTTTAATATATCTAAGACTGACTTAAGACTTTTTTGAAAGTCTTCTCCTCAGATCTTCTCCCCAAATCCACAACCTTTTCTTGCCCCCCAAAATGACATTTGAACTACCTACAGGTTGAGTTTGATTTCAAATGTAAGCATATGGAGAATGGTTGCAGGAACCATACCTAGTAACTAGGTATGTCTAGTGTAATGAAATGAAGGACTGGGGAGACATGATAGGAGTGCCACAAACAAGAGGGAGTGAAGCTATTCTCCAAAGCTCCTAATGATAGGACAACCTACTGTTGTTCGGTGAAACCTCTGGGCTAGCACAGGAGTTCATGGCCACCATGACAGCCATGGACCTGACTCAAGTAGTACAGGGTCTGACTCATGAGGGGGGGCACGCATCCGATATGGTATTCCTCTCTGAGCAACTGAGTAATGGTCTGAGACTAAGGGGCTTAGAAGTGTTGCCTTTGTCATGGTCAGACCATTTTCTGCTGCGGCTTGACTTCCTGGCTCCAATCTTCCCCCGTAGGGGGGCAGAACCGACTAGGTGGTTCCGCCCCAGACGCCTGATGGACCCAGAGGGCTTTCAAAGGATGCTTGGGGTTATACCAGATACACTCATCCACAGTTCAGCAGAGTTTCTTGCCGTGGCCTGGAATAAGGCTGCGATGGAGGCTCTTGACCAGATTGTGCCGTTGCGACCTCTCTGTGGCACTAGGCCCCGTAGAGCTCCATGGTTCAAAGAGAAGCTCTGGGAGGTGAAACGCCAGAAGAGAAGTGTAGAGAAGTGATGGAGGAAGAGTAAGTCCAAATCTGACCGAACACTTGTAACAGCTCATATTAAGACTTACAAAGTGGTGCTCAAGGCGGTAAGATGTGCGCATCATGCCGCCTTGATTGCATCAGTGGAATCTCACCTGGCCGCTCTGTTTAGGGTGACCCGCTCCCTTCTTAACCAGGGAGTTTGGGAGCCCTTGCAGAGCTAGGGGTGAGGTATCATCAGTACGCCGATGATACCCAGCTGTACATCTCCATCCAATGTCCAGTTAACGAAGCAGTGGAAGTGATGTGCTGGTGCCTGGAGGCTGTTAGGGTCTGGATGGGTGTCAACACACTCAAACTCAACCCTGATAAGACGGAGTGGCTGTGGGTTTTGCCTCCCAGGGACAATTCTATCTGTCCATCAATTATCCTGGGGGGGGGGGTAATTACTGACCCCCTCAGAGATGGTCCACAACTTGGGCATCCTCCTCGATCCACAGCTTACATTAGAGAAACATCTTTCAGCTGTGGCAAGGAGGGCGTTTGCCCAGGTTTGCCTGGTGCACCAGTTGCGGCCCTATCTGGACCGGGAGTCACTGCTCATGCCCTCATCACCTCGAGGTTTGACTACTGTAATGCTCTCTACATGGGGCTACCTCTGAAGAATCGTGCAGAATGCAGCTGCGAGAGCAATCATGGGCTTCCCTAGGTATGCCCATGTTACACTAACACTCCACAGTCTGCATTGGTTGCCGATCAGTTTCCAGTCACAATTCAAAGTGTTGGTTATAACCTATAAAGCCCTTCATGGCATCGGACCAAAATATCTTTGGGACCGCCTTCTGCTGCACGAATCCCAGTGACCGGTTAGGTCCCACAGAGTTGACCTTCTCCAGGTCCTGTCGACGAAACAATGTCGTCCGGTGGGACCCAGGGGAAGAGCCTTCTCTGTGGCAGCCCGGACCCTCTGGAATCAACTCCCCCCCCGGAGATTAGGACTGCCCCCATCCTCCTTGCCTTTCACAAACTCATCAAAACTCACCTTTGTCATCAGGCATGGGGAAATTGATTCCCCTGGGCTGCCTCCGCTTTATGCATGGTCTGTATGAGATGTATAATTGTTTTATATTAAGGGTTTTAAATTGTTTTAGTATTGGATTTGTATTGTTTTTGTTGTGAGCCGCTCTGAGTCCTCAGAGAGAGGCGGCATACAAATCTAATTAACAAAAGAAAAAATAAAGAAAAAAGAAGCAATGGGGGCAGAAGAAATTTAGAACTAAGACAAATTTCCTGACAATTAGAAAAATTAATCAGTGGAACAATTTGCCTCCAGAAGTTGTGAATGCTCCAACACTGGAAGTTTTTAAGATGTTGGATAACCATTTGTCTGAAGTGGTGTAGGGTTTCTTTCCTGGGCAGAGGGTTGGACTAGAACACTTCCAAGGTCCCTTCCAACTATTCTATTCTATTCTATTCTATTCGAGTTTGTGGAGAGGGGCGGCATACAAATCTAAATAATAAATAAATAAAATAAATAAAATAAATAAATAAATTCTATTCTTTCATTTACAGAACATTCCAATTGGTTTCAAGTTTGGATAATGTAATAAATTGCATTTTAATTATGGTTTAATAAATAATAATAATAAATACTTTCTTAAATTCTTTAAGAAAGTAATCACATACTGGAACAATATGACATCTCAATTGAGCCAGTATGTCTATGTGAGAACAAGGGAGAAAGAGCGATTGAGATTATACTGTTGATTTATTAGCATTGTTTCAGTGCTAGAATAATGAAAATAAAACAAGAATGTTCATGTCTTTAAGATAAGGTCTTGGCTAAAATCCCTTAATTATTTTCTAGTTTCAAATGGCCTTGGGAATCAATGTGAAGCAACCTAAATTATTGAAATTCTTATATAGGCAGGCTTTTTCTTGCAGAGTCAACAAACATTATTTTGTTCAGAAGGGCTACAACTGAGGTCACCAACCAATTGGTAAAAACCATGGCTTAAGTGTAAATGCCTGTAGCTCAGAAGAGCAACCCCCCCTCCAGCTATCTTAGATTTGTGTTAAAGATCTACTAAGATGCTGATAAAATTCTTTCCATTCTTTAAAGACCTAGATAAACAATATTGAAACATCACAGATACCGCTTGTCCTCCAGATCATCCTACCTATTCTGGTATTCTACCATGGTATGTCAACTATGTTTTTGATGCAACATTATTGCTAGAAAAATCAGCCCATCTGAAGCTTCATTTAGACTTTGAAGCTCAGGCCAAGTTATTTGGAAGATGTACATTACAACACTGCAATTTGACCATTTCAAACTCTGGATATTTAGAGTGTTAAAAGGCAATTGTAATATATTATGACATTTATTTTCAAATGTGATAAGCCATCCTTACTGCATTTCCAGGCCCTTACGTATTCCCCTGACTGAGTTCTTACATCGTTACATAGCTGTTCTAAATGATTCTTTCTAGTCACAAAAGTTTAGGGCATAAACTTTTTCTTCCTTTCTGCTGCACTGTATGAATACATTTCTGATTTCTGGATGATGTAGATGATTTAAGGCAAAGTGACTAAACAACTACTGGAAGAAAGATTAGAGACTAATAACTTGAGAAAATAAGTGATGGTTAAGCAAGCTGAAGAGAAAGTCAAATCCTAAAAGTGAACCTCTGGTTATGCAGATGGTACTATTGAGAGTGATCTCAAGGATTGTAATAAGAGCATACAGGATATCTGCGAGACCGCCTTCTGACACACGAATCCCAGCGGCCAGTTAGGTCCCACAGAGTTGGTCTTTTCCGGGTCCCGTCGACTAAACAATGTCGTCTGGCAGGACCCAGGGGAAGAGCCTTCTCTGTGGCGGCTCCAACCTTCTGGAATCAGCTCCCTCCAGAGATTAGAACTGCCCCTACCCTCCTTGCCTTTCATAAACTCCTTAAAACCCACCTCTGTCGTCAAGCGTGGGAGAACTGAGACATCTCCCCCTGCCTATGTAGTTTTTGTGCATGATATGACTGTATGTATGTTTTATATAGTGGGGTTCCTTGCTTTTTAGATTTTTTAAATGTACTATTGTTATTTTAGATTCTAATTATTAGATTTGTCATTATATATTGTTTTTGTCCCTGTTGCGAGCTGCCCCGAGTCTGTGGAGAGGGGTGGCATACAAATCTAATAAACAATAATAATGATAATATTTGTGTATCAGTTTAATGGATTGATTCTCCCCAGACAATACTGCCTGCCACACCAGATTCTGACAGACTGATAATTCTCTGGTGCTATCAATAAATGATATTGTCTAGCAGCACCTAGGACACATGCCTTCTCTGCTATGATGGTGCTTCTGAAGAACAACCTTTCCCCTGAAATATGCACAGTGGGCTCTCTACTTGTCTTTCAAAAGGCTACAAAGACCTGCTAGTCCTCTAGGCATTGGGAAGTCTTTGCCTAATGTGTCCAAAATATGGTAATTTGGACCTAGTCATCTGTACTTGAATGAGGGATGACTTGTTCTATAATCCATTTTTGTCTATTTGTTTTGTTTGTTTGTTTGTTTGTTTGTTCATTCGTTCATTCATTCATTCATTCATTGATTTAGTCCAATACACAATGAGGGTTTTAGTGGGTATATATCTATATACACATAGTAAAATACATGATGAAGGTTATAGAGGAGATACTCATAGTAAAATATATCTAAGAAATGATAGAAAAGAAGATATAGTAATAGAACATATCAATGAAAGAATAGAAGAAGAGATATAGGAATAGAAGAAAGGTATAGGAGATATAGGAGAGCCATAGGACAGGGGACAGAAGGCACTCTAGTGCACTTGTACACGCCCCTGTATTTTGTTGACCCATGTATTTTTAGGAATTTATCATGGGGTTCAAAAGAAATCCATTGCCTATATATTTCTGTTCTACATAAGTATCATAGTATCTAAATATCTCTTTCAAGGCCTACATTGCTATTCTACCGAGAGCAAGTCTGCAGCATATTTCTCAACTACTGTTCCTTTACAGTAGAAGCTATATATAACTCCAATATCTTCACTGTCAGTTATTAGGCTCCTTGTCATTGGTTTGGTCTCTATATTTAAGTGTAATCCCATTTTACTGTACTCCTTGATTTTCATTACTAGGGTTTTTGTTTTAATTGTGTTTTTACCTGAGAGAGGAATGTCATCAACATAACATCAGTCATCAAAATTAACCTCCCTACTAACATGGGCATCCTCCTGCCCCTATCCCATCATCTTCCTAGGTGACCTTAACCTACCACACATCAACTGGACACTAAATGAATGCTCCACCGAACCCATACATACCACCATTTATAACACCGTCACCAGCCTGGGACTGGAACAATTAGTATCCAACAATATCAGACTCAACAACTGTCTCGACCTCATCTTCTGTAATAGTAAAAGTGCTATTTATGGACTGCATATCATAGAACCCTTCTCCAACAGCGACCATAGTATGATCAACTTCAACCTCAACCTACGCCATCATAACACTCAACAGAACAACACGGCACCTAAGTTCAATTTCAGGAAAGCCAACTACGAACTCATAGACGCCAATCTCTCACTAATCAACTGGCATTCCTTGTTCTCCAACTGCATCACCATTGATGAACTTTACAACACGTTCTTACACCAAATTAATAATCTCATAAATCTGCATGTCCCTATTACCTCTCCTAGAAGGAAACAAAAAAATAACATTCCTGTCTCAATAAGGAAACTTCAAACCAAAAAAAGATCCCTCTGGCATAGAAACAAAAAAGGTCCAGTAACCAACTTTAAAAGCCGCTACAGAAGCATATGCCAACAAATAAAAGCAGAATGTCTCAACTACCACAGTGAACAAGAGGAAAACCTCCTATGCTCCAAATCTAACCGTGCCTTCTACAACTTCGTCAACAACAAACTTAACGACTCCAGACCTATTCCACCTCTCGTAGGACCACACAACATAGAATACCACGATGACCCATCCAAAGCTAACCTTTTCAACTCCTTTTTTGGCTCCGTTTTTGTTAACAGTAATGGCTCATCCCCCCTCTTCGCAAACCGCACTTCTAACTCATTAAGAAACCTAACCCAAATCATCTTCACTACAGACTACGTTGAAAAAGCAATCCGTGATCTCAAACCTTCCCTATCTGTTGGACCAGATGGTCTTTGTGCATACTTCTTAAGAAAACTTTCTTCTGCCATAGCTGAGCCCTTAAGCATTATCTTCCAAAAATCCTTCAGGACCAGTACTCTCCCCAAGCTATGGTCTAAAGCAGTAGTCATCCCCATCTACAAAAAAGGAGACCCATCACTAGTTGACAACTACAGACCAATATCACTATGCTGCGTCCCTTGTAAAATCATGGAATCAATCATAAATCGATCAATCATCCTTTACCTAGAATCTAATAACCTACTATCAAAAAAACAATTTGGATTCAGAAAGAAACTATCCTGCAACCTACAACTACTTCACTGCAAAAGCATCTGGATTACCCACCTTGATCAAGGAAAATCCATAGATGCAATTTATATCAACTTCTGCAAAGCCTTTGACTCAGTGGTTCATGACAAACTTCTCCTAAAACTCAAATCCTATGGCATCTCAGGACTCCTCCACAACTGGATTACTGCATTCCTGTCAAACAGGCAACAAGTTGTCAAAATCGGAAGCGCCATTTCCTCCCCTGTCCCTGTCAAAAGCGGCGTTCCCCAAGGCAGCGTAATAGGTCCTACTCTTTTCATCCTATACATCAATGACCTCTGCGATAATATCGCAAGCAACTGTGTGCTCTTCGCCGATGATGTAAAACTTTTCAACACCACTGACAACACACTCACTCTCCAAAAAGACCTTGACTATGTTTCAGATTGGTCTAACATCTGGCAACTTCGAATCTCATCCAGCAAATGCTCTGCCCTCCACATCGGCAAAAAGAACCCAAACCTCATATATGAACTGAACAAACAAATTCTCACAGCAAACCCACACTCGGTAGAAGACCTCGGAATACTAATTTCAAATGACCTAAGTGCTAAAGCCCACTGCAACAATATTGCCAAAAAGGCTTCCAGAGTTGTAAACCTGATTCTACGTAGCTTCTGCTCTGGCAATCTCACACTTCTCACCAGAGCCTACAAAACCTATGCCAGGCCCATTCTCGAATATAGCTCACCTGTCTGGAACCCTCACCACATCTCAGACATCAACACTCTCGAAAACGTCCAAAGATACTTCACCAGAAGAGCCCTCCACTCCTCCACCCGAAACAGAATACCCTACGAAAACAGACTAACTATCCTAGATCTTGAAAGCTTAGAACTGCGGCGCCTAAAACAAGATTTAAGTATTGCCCACAAAATCATTCGCTGTAATGTCCTTCCGGTCAACGACTACTTCAGCTTCAACCGCAACAACACAAGAGCATGCAACAGCTTCAAACTCAATGTTAATCGCTCCAAACTTGACTGTAAAAAATATGACTTTAACAATCGAGTTGTCGAAGCGTGGAACTCATTACCTGACTCAATAGTGTCAACCCCCAACATTTCTCCCTCAGACTCTCCTCGATTGACCTCTCCAGGTTCCTAAGAGGCCAGTAAGGGGCGTACATAAGTGCACTGATGTGCCTTTCATCCCCTGTCCAATTGTCTTTCCTTTCCATTTTATCATATATATTCTTTCCTTCCCACCTACTTCTCTTCCTCTTCACTTCCTATCTTTTATATATCACTTAATGTCTATTCCCTTTCATATTTATTGTATATTGGACAAAGAATAAATAAATAAATAAATAAATAAATAAATAAATAAATAAATAAATAAATAAATAAATAAATAAATAAATAAATAAATAAATAAATAAATAAATAAATAAATAAATAAATAAATAAATAAATAAATAAATAAATAAATAAATAAATAAATAAATAAATAAATAAATAAATAAATAAATAAATAAATAAATAAATGTTTCTTCCTTTCTTTTTAAAACCAAGTTCATTTTCTTACAGTCCATCTTGGAATCAATACATATCTAGCATAGGCAGTCAATAAATAAGAAAAAAGTATGCTTCACTCCTTTGCCAATCTAGAACTACTCTGTATTGCCAGGTTTCATCAGGACTGTGGCTTACTAAATTATATACTTGTATAGGTTTTGTATGATGACAATGAGACATTCTAGGATTCCCAAGCATATTTCACAGCTTCACTTTGATGACACATTGAAAGCCTCCCTACAGTCAGTTAAGCTACATTGCTTTATTTCTGGTATGCGTATTGTTTTTTCTTTCTCAATTATAAAACATGCATCAGCAATAATGTTCTTTGGCTTTTTCAAAAACCAATTTGATGATCTGCAATCTCCATTTCCACAGAGCTGTAATCTCTATTTTGGATGATAATAGGCATTATTTTGCAAGCATGTTAAATTAAGAATATTGTGTGATAGTTTGCACATTCCAAGTCTCCTATCTTTGGCATTGTAGACAGATCCTTTTCAATCTGTTAGCCACTGTGTCATTCTCAGATTTGCTGGCATAGTTTTCTGATTGTTCTTTCGTTGCTTGTTGTATTTCTGCAGATGTTCCATTAATTCCTGTAGCCTTGCAATGTGATATGACTGGAAGTCTGATCTAACCATCTTCTAGAATTGGGGGTTCTTGTAAGCAGGGAATGTCTTTTAAAGTATCTTGGAAGTTGTTGGTGTACTCATTGTATTTTTGATCCTTTGTATCAATTACTCTCTGTTTCTTGACATCTCTTCACACAACAATTCAAGATTGAAACTTCCTTCTAAGTTAAAAGACATTCCTTGTTTTTCCTTGACAGTTTCCATCTTCAATGTCAGTAAAAATGTCATTTTCATTCTGCTTCTTGTCTCTTCTAACAGCTCTCTGAAATTCTTTGTTACGTTATTTTCTAAGATCTTTGTCTTTTGGGGGGTGGGATATTGGCTTCTCTTCTTTTTTGGACAGTTTCCACTGTTTGTTCTGACATCTAATTTGTTTGGTTCTGCTTCTTGAACTTTGGCAGCCTCTTTTCATAATCATCAGTTCTCCAGTTCCCTGTCAATGAGATTCAGAACTTCAAAGTGATTCTTAATATTCTCCTTAAAATGGTGGGCATATGTCCAAGATAATATCTTGGAAACTGGTTGACTTTGTTTTCTAATTTGACTTGTCTTGAAATTGGCACATGAGTAATTTGTGATCTATTCCACAGTCAGCCTTGGTCACATCTTTGCTTTTATACTGATATAGAACTGTTGTTACCTTTTTACAACAATAATTGTGATTTCCTATATTTTTTACACCAATATCTGATTTCCTTGGACTTCATCTAATAATATTCATGCATACAGGTATAATTTTTTCTCCTTCTTCTAAGGAGAAGGGCGGCATAAAAATTGAATGAATGAATGAATAAATAGATAAATAGATAAATACATTTTATTGGAAGACTATGTTAGCTATGAAGAAAGCATTGGACTGAAGAAGTTGATAATCCATCCTCCTGCTTCTATTTTGAATTTGGCCATAAAACTTACCATATTTTATTTTATATATTTGTTTGTTTGTTTGACAAACATGCACAAGACAGCAGGTAGAGTTATAAACATAAACATAAACATAAGCAAAGTGAGTACAGATAAATGAGGACAATAGGGCAGTAAGACAGGGACGATAGGCACAATGGTGCTCTTATGCACGGTTATTTTTCCTCTTCAGTGAAACATTCTCATCACTGCTTGGAGCATAAACTGCAACAGAAGTTTAAGAAATGGTTCACATGTCAACTCCATCATGTTATTTTATACTGAGGGGGAAACTAGAAAATGCAGAAGACTGAGACCAGTACATTGAGGCTTTTAAGCATGCATTTCTAGGCAAAAGAGAAGGGCCCTATCACCAAAGGCCAAGACTGTACTCTGTGGTTCTTGATGACCCTATTCTCTGGGACAGTTGATAAGTTATCTGAAATTTCCAAACTGGAGTATACAATTAAGAAATCATGCTTAGTCAAAATGTTGATAGCTACAACTGTCATGATAGTACAAGATCAGTTTTGCTGCTATGTTGAAGATGTAGCCTCCATAAAATCATCAAGGAAAGTAGTTTCATAGTTGGTTCTGGGAAATAAGGAGTAGCAGTATTTTCTAACATATGTAACTGATGGGGCATTTACTGCTGCAAGACAGTACAGGTAAATTTTGCCCATGCTTGAGTTGGCCTTTAAAAAGTGTTGCAGCAAAATCATGGGGGAAAGCTATTAAACTTAATAGCTTACTTTTTATACTCTCCATGTTCTGGATCAGAGTCTCTTTGGAAGATCCCTTCTATGTCTATTCTTCAAATGCACTGTAATTTGAGTGACTATTTCAAGAAGAAAGAATTTGCCAGTGTGGATTTTTCATCTAACCTGTGTGTGTGAGTGGGGTGGGGGGAGAGTACCATAGCCTTCTCCAATGTTTCTTCTTTTAAACAAAAACACATGCAATTCAGGGATGAAATGCTCCCAGTTCACTTGTGCCTGTCGGATATTATTATTATTATTATTATTATTATTATTATTATTATTATTATTATTATTATTATGTCAATACAACACAGCAAACGAGATCACTATGCTGGATTTCGTATTTTATCACCAGTCGGGCACTTCCCAAGCACCTAGGACTGCGTGACGTAGCGGCGAATTATGTTTGCCGATCCCAGTAAAGCGGCCTTTTTCAATTGACAGGTGGAGATTTTGTCAACTCCGATGGTTTTCAAATGTCTGCTGAGATCCTTTGGCACTACACCCAGCATGCCAAGTACCACTAGGACCACTTTCACTGGCTTATGCCAAAGTCGATGCAGTTCAATTTTTAGATCTTCGTATTTCACTAATTTCTCTAGCTGCTTCTCCTCAATTCTGCTGTCCCCTGGGATTGCGATGTTGATGATCCATACTTTCTTTTCCTCCATAATCAGGATGTCTGGTGTGTAATGCTTCAGAATTCGGTCAGTCTGAAGTCGGAAGTCCCACAGTAGTTTTGCTTGCTCATTTTTTACCACTTTTTCGGACTTATGATCCCACCAATTCTTTGCCACTGGTAAATGGTAGTTCCGGCAAATGTTCGAGTGGATCATCTGTGCTACATCATCATGTCTATGCTTATAGTCAGTCTGTGTGATCTTTTTGCAGCAGCTGAGTATGTGATCGATTGTTTCATCTGTTTCTTTACAGAGTCTGCACTTTGGATCATCTGTTGATTTTTCAATTCTGGGTTTGACAGCATTTGTTCTAATGGCCTGTTCTTGTGCCACCAGTATTAGTCCTTCTGTCTCCTTTTCGAGTGTTCCACTTGTAAGCCATGACCAGGTCTTTTCTTTATCCACTTTGCCTTCAATCTTCTCCAAGAACTGGCCATGCAATGCTTTGTTCCGCCAACTGTCCATACGACATTGAGTTACAGTTTTTCTGTACTGGTCCTTAGTTTGCTTCACCTTGAGAAGCTTCCTATTGTTGACCTCCATCAACACTGACTCTTTGCTCTCCTTCACATAGTCAGCTAATGCATGCTTCTCTTCTTCCACTATCTGCTTCACTTGCAAAAGTCCTCTGCCGCCTATTTTCTTTGTTAAATACAGCCTGTCAACGTCACTGTGGGGGTGTAGTGCATGATGGATTGTCATTAATTTTCTGATTTTCCTGTCCAGGTTGTCCAGCTCTGCTTGAGTCCAGTATCTGTAGGTTTCTGGCTGGTGGCACTTGATGGTTTGACCATTTGGCATTTCAATGCCCTCACTTTCAGTGATTTTCCCCTTTTTCAGTGCCACTGTGGCACATTTACCCAGGCCAAACTCCATGCTGATGTCATTGCTGAATATTCGCACAGTGTTGGTTAGTGACTGTATCTCAGTTTCTGATTTTCTGTACAACTTCAGATCATCCATATACAGCAGGTGTGAAATTTTTGGTGAATTCCTAGCAGTTTGGTAGCCTAGGTTTATTTTCTGTAGGATGAGTGACAGCGGGATTATAGCGATGATGAATAGCAACGGGGACAAAGAGTCCCCCTGCAAGATGCCCTTTCTGATTTTGATCAGTCCATAGCTTTCATTCCCAACAAAAATCTCAGTCTTCCAATATTTCATCGCCTTTTCTATGAATTTCCTGATGTTTTCATTGACTCCAATGACTTCCAGGCATTTTATGATCCAGCTGTGTGGCAATGAGTCAAAGGCTTTCTTGTAGTCAATCCAGGTCATGTATAGGTTTGTTTTCCTGTTCTTACAGTTCTCCGAAATCATTTTATCAATTAGGACCTGGTCTTTCGTACCTCTACTCCATCTTTTATTACCCTTTTGCTCCACTGGCATGATGTCATTTTCTTCTAGGTAGTCCTGAATTCTGTCAGCTATGATACCTGTCAGCAGTTTGATCATGGTCGGCAAACATGTTATTGGCCTGTATTATGATTATGATTATTATGATTGTTATGATTGTTATGATTGTTATGATTGTTATGATTGTTATGATTGTTATGATTGTTATGATTGTTATGATTGTTATGATTGTTATGATTATTATGATTATTATGATTATTATGATTATTATGATTATTATGATTATTATGATTATTATGATTATTATGATTATTATGATTATTATGATTTAGATTTAGATTTAGATTTAGATTTAGATTTAGATTTAGATTTAGATTTAGATTTAGATTTAGATTTAGATTTAGATTTAGATTTAGATTTAGATTTAGATTTAGATTTAGATTTAGATTTAGATTTAGATTTAGATTTAGATTTAGATTTAGATTTAGATTTAGATTTAGATTTAGATTTAGATTTAGATTTAGATTTAGATTTAGATTTAGATTTAGATTTAGATTTAGATTTAGATTTAGATTTAGATTTAGATTTAGATTTGATTAGATTTAGATTTGTATGCCACCCCTCTCTGAAGACTTGGGGCAGCTCACAGAGTAGATAAAGACATAAACATGTACCACAAATCTAATAATTTAAAAAACAACTAAAAAGTTGTCAGAAAACCGGTTGCAAACGGAGTGCAAGGCTCCACCCTCCTGCTCAAACACCACTATTTGGGTTCTTTTAGCCTCTGCTTATACACAAAGTGTTCTGTGCATGCACAAAGGGTAAAAACCCCCAAATGGCAGTGTCCAGGTAGGTGGGTGGAGCCTCGTGCTTCCTCCTGACCAGCTCTCCAATGACCAACAGGCACGAGTGAACTGGGAGCATTTCACCCCTGAACGCAATTCCATAACAAATGAGATATCTCCTTTGTAAATCTGCCATTATTGCTTTCTCACTACACCCAAGAAAGCTGCCGCCTATGAATACAGGCAACTACATTGATTGAATGAGAAAGAAAATACAGATGTCTGATTGTCTGTGAGATTAAAGACCCTTTTTAAAACTGCAGTGAATTGGGCAAGCAGGCAAGGCTTGAATAGGATGGGGAGGGGAAGACTGAGAGAGTTTTTTCTGATATTGGATTTGCTGCAACTGTACAATTCTTTATTACTCCTACATGATCAAAAGCATAAATAAAAAGAATGTGGCCTCGACCAATGAACTTTAGTTGAGGAGCAAAGCCACTTTTTTTTCCTGTGGGAAGCTTCTCTTTAATTAGTTGAGTCACATCCATGAAGAACAACTATTTGGTTCTCCTTTGGATTTTCTGTTCTTCTGCCTCACATTTTACCTCCAATAAAGATTTGCATAATAGTTTTGCTTTGGTTGGATTCCCTCTCTTTGATGGCTCCACATTTTTTTTTATCATAGTGGATGGAGAAGGAGAAACAACAAAAGAAAGGAGAAGAGGTTGGATTTTCCTAGTACTGGTAGTAGATAGAGGGTGATATAAGAAAAAAGAAAGAGTTGATAGAGGAGAACCTGAAAAAAGGGACCATGAACAATCTTGAATTCCTTTGTGGATTAATCATAATTCTGTCTTAATTGCACTAGAACGTAAGAACATAAGAAGAGCATTGCTGAATCAGGCCAAAGCCCATCGAGTCCAGCATTCTGTCTTACACAGTGGCCCATCAATTGTACACGGGGATCTTGAGTAGAAAGATAAGGCAAAACCCTCCCTTTCCCTTGACCCCCAACAAATGGTACTCAAGGGAATCCTGCCTGCCTCAACCAACATACAAGCAGCACATGGATATCCACTAGGCACACATTTATGCCTAGTGCAACATGCACTAGGCATAAATTGATCTGGAGAATAGCTTTGGTAGATTTTTGAGATTATATTACCCAACTAGCAATAAAGATCATTCCAGAAATTCAAGGGCTTGTTATTTCTTATGTCTGACTGCCTCAAAGGGCTCGATAAACTTGAGGATATTATAAACTCAGTTCAAAGGGTGGAAGACTGACTTTGGTAGGTAAAGAAATTACATGCCTATGAAAAAATGCTGAATAAAGAAGCCCTACTGAAAGCTTATGGCTAAGATTAAAAAAGATAAAGACGCATGGGTGGTACTGTTTATAAAAACTTCTGCAAGCCATCTACCAAGGCAAAGGATGGAGTTGGTGCTTTTAATCAACTTACAAAACTCCCTGGAGCATGGATGACACTGATAATGGAGATTTGATCTATTCTAACATTCGCTGGAAAACTGTTTCATATAGTTTTTAAGATTTTATTCTTCATCTCCTGGCAAGCCATCCTAAACTCTCAGAGTAAGTGATCCAATATATTTCTGAATTCTCTTGCTTACAATAAAAACAAGGAAAGGATCAACCATCCTGGATCTAACTCTAACCACTGAGAAGAGCTTGTTGATAGACTGAAGGACCTTGGAGAAGTCCACTTATTACATATCCAGAGCTATGGATCTTGTCCATGAGCTTGACAATCTATGTACCCTCTCCACGAGCTTGGCAATTATAGCAAAACCAATAGATCATTAGCAATATTAGCTTAATACAAATTAATTATATTATTTGAACAGATGACTTGACCACAAGAAAGCTTCAGTGTATATCCTTTGTTTTTAGGATGTTTCCAGGTGAGGAGGAATCCTTCCTATAATGCACAAGCTTTTTTTAAAAAAATTGTAGGATATTCAATACTTCCCATCCTGTCCAGTAGTGAGCACTAAATTCAGTTGCTACCAGTTCATGTTCGTGCACGCGCAATTCTTCTGTGCATGCGTAGAAGCATCCTAAGTGGATGGGTGGAGCCTCCGGCTGTTGCCACTACCGGTTCGCAGAACCAGGCCAAACCTGGAACAACCCACAGTTGATCCTGTCCTCTGACAAGTCTCTTTGAATTCCTCTGAATATCTCAGGTTTAAAATTCAGATACCAGAGAGCACTGTCAATAGCAAAGGTATTGTGCTGTCTCTGACCTGTATAATTTCAAATAATGAATAATAAAATGAATAATCAACAAGAATAACAGGAATAATAGGAAAGAAAACCATCAATTATTTGGTATGATTCCAAAGAGAATTCATGTCAATTTTTATCCTTGATCATTTTTAGGGGGGGAAATGCCATATAGAGGAACAAAAATATTTCTCCAGGCAAAAATACTGACATTTCCTTGCAGGATTCCAGAGATGATGGTATATCACAGATATATTACCTATTTGGAAGAAAGGGAACATTTGTATTATTTAGGAATATGGTAAGAAGAGTAAAAGAGATTGTCCTTTCAGAACTATAGAATTCAATGGAGATTGTCTAGATAGAATGTCAGTTTGCATGTATCAAGAACTGAATCCCTGTCAGTAATAAGTTTGACCCAATAAAGGGATGTCTTAATTTCCAACTTGACCAAAAAAAAGGCCACACTTAAAATAAATAGAATAGAATAGCACACACAAGGAATTTGTCTTTGTGCATATGCTCTCAGTGTACATAAAAGAAAAAGATACATTTGCCAAGAATCATGAGGTACAACACTTAATGATTGTCATAAGGGACAAATGAGAAAACAATCAATGTTAATAAAAATCTTAAGAATACAAGCAACAATTTACAGTCATAAGTTGGAGGAAATGGGTGAAAGGAATGATCAGAAGAAACTAGTAATAATAGGAGTGCAGACTTAGTAAATAGTTTGACAGTTTTGAGGGGATTATTTGTTTAGAAGGGTGATGGCGTTCGGGAAGAAACTATTCTTGTGTCTAGTTGTCTTGGTGTGCAATGCTCTGTAGTGGCATTTTGAGGGTAGGAGTTGAAACAGTTTATGTCCAGGATGTGAGGGGTGAATGAATCTATTTATGTACACAGGGGTCTTGGGAGAGTCTGTGGTCTGATTATAGATGTTTTGTGCTTGGAGGAACACAAAATGTGCAGACTAGACTTAAAATGACCATACTCAAATATTCCAGATATTTGATTTTCATAAAGCAGATTTTTTTCTTTTTTCTTCTGATTTTGTTAAAAATGTCCATGTTCCTTCCCTTCAGAGAAACAGATTTTCCCAAGAAAAAACAAACAAATATATCATTGTATTCCATATCTATGCCACTCTGATTGTACAAAATCATGTCAAATGTACAATGTAAAAGCTTAACAGCTTCCTTTAGTTGCTTTTCCTCAAGAGATGTTTGATTTAAAAGAAAGAGGTACAGGTCTAAAACCTTAGTTCTCTAAAGATGGAATGTGATCTAATCCTTTTGATCATATATCTAGTAAATTTCCTTCCATAAATTAACACAGTTCTCTCTGGAATGTTGTTATCGAGATTTCCTCATCAAATGGCGTGCAATCCTTTTTGCTCTTTGTAAGCAATAGAGCTGACATGAATGAGCAATGAATGTCAATTATCATACAGTCATAGTATGAATGAATTGGCTCTTTATAGAGCTGCTAGTCCAACCTTCTGCTTTATGCAGGAATCCACTCAATTCTCCCAGATAAATGACCATCTAACCCCATTTGGCAACTCCAGTGAAAGGGAATGTAGCACTCTTCTAAGCTGACTGTTGTACTGTTTTATTTCAACTCATTTATCCTCGTCCTACAATCAGATTCAGCAGAATATAGATTCATTCTTTCTTGCATTTGAGAGATTTTTAGATATTTATGGACTGCTCTTATATTGCTACTTTAATCTTCTCCATTGCAAGCTAAATTATAAAGCACGCATCTCCTTTATCATGTTTATTTCTCATAGTGCTTAGATTCATACTCATTATCATCCTGATAACTTTCCTCTAAGGTGACAAGTTTCTTTATGAAACTATTCTATTGCAATACCCAGAACTGAGAACAGTCCTCTAACTTCAGTCTAATCAATACAACATACTATTCAATAATTACTTCCTGTGATCTAGCAATTTTTTTTTTAATGCCACTCAAGCTGCCACAATGGGATTGGTATGTAACTTCATATGCACAGTGAACAAGCCAGTTCTCCCCACTCTTGATTCTATAAATTTGACTTTTATCATCGTTGAAAAAAGTTACACTTATCAGCAATGAGCACCATCCAGTTGGATTTGGCCCAATGTTCATATACTGGAATTATTTTAATGGTGATTTGATGATTCCAACCCCCCCTAGTTTTGGTTTCATCTACAATGAATGATGTGATAAGCATTCATTCCATTCGCAAGGTCTATACCTTGACAACTTTAAGATGAATGGACTTCAGTTTCCAGAATTCCCTACTCCCCACCTGTTGTGGTTGGCTCTGGGCCAGCTCCTGCCCCAACGACTATGGGGGCGGATATGGGTGAATCCTTCCAGTGGCAGAGGCCAGTTTTACTACCCACTGCTTCTGACAGCGAAGTGTCTGAAGCAGATAGTGAAAGTGAAATGGGATCCTCAGAGGGGGTAATGGCAGACAGCCCATTAGGTAGTCGCCCCGTGAGTGATTCATCATCGTTATCATCACTGGATTCAGAAGGAGAGACATTCATTGATGTGCACAGATGCAGGCCAATGTCTAGGAAAGAGCAACTGCGTAAATACTACAGGAAATAAGGGAGATTACCTGTGGCTGAGTGTAATTAGATTCATTGGGGCTGCTGTTAAATTGTTAGCGTTCTGGCCTCTGGGTGTGGAAGTATATCCGTTCGGTGAAGGAGGAAGTGTCTTTTGTATCAGGATTCTATAAGGACTCTCTTTGAACTGTTTCCAGGACTTTTTAACTAAATCATAGTCAAGTTTGTGGCTTGAGACCTCTTGAAGGAGAGTGGCTGTGACATCTTCACAGCTACTTGTTATCTGCTTTGTGTTTGTTTATTGTTCTTCACAGCATTCAAGGCTGTTGCTTTGAAGGTGAGCACTTTGACTGACTAAAGTGTGTTTGGCTCCTATTTTATTTTCGATAAAAACAGTGTTATTACAACTGTGTGCGTCTGAATTCCTACCTTTGAACTTAATTGAGGGCTTGTGCCGAGAAGCCCGGCAGGACACCACCCCACCCAAAAGCCCCAGTTCAATTGTGCCCAGTAACTTCTCTCTTTGCCGGTGCTGTTGAGTGAGTATTGACTCTTGGTGAATGCCTAGACAGGTTCCTGCAGTTTTCTTGGCAAGTTTTTAGAAGTAGATTATCCTACTCTCTTTCCTAGGACTCAGAGAAGGAATGACCCAAGATTACCCAGGTAGTTTTGTGCCTAAGGACTAGAAATCACACACACACACATATATATATATATGTGTGTGTGTGTGTGTGTGTATCACGTGTTTTTGGCTGAAAAACAGAAAAAAAACCAACAGGGAAAAAAAAAAACACCCACACACAAACATATATACATATTCTGTCATTTTTTTCTGTTTTTCAGCAAAAGAAATGTGATACATACATACGTACGTACATACCTACACACACACACACACACACACACACACACACACACACACACACACACATATATATATATATATATATATATATATATATATATATATATATATATATATGTGTGTGTGTCACATGTTTAACAGTAGGATAACTCTATCTAGCATCACAAATGGATTCTTTAGAACAGGGTTCTCCAACCTTGGCAAAGCTGGCACAGTAATTCTGGGAGTTGAAGTCTACAAGTCTTAAAGTTGCCAAGGTTGGAGAACCCTGCTCTAGAACATCCCATTCTCTTTTATTCCTCCCACTCGAGACCAGAAGCCATGCCTCTGTTTGGATGGTCCTTCCAACCAACTACTTTCCACCAACTATTTTTCACCCTCCTTCCTGCATACCTGTTTGCTATGGATTTTCAAACTGCTTCAGGTTCAATCGCCTAGAAACCTTGTACTTTTATTCTCCAGAGTGGAAGACTTCATTTCCAAGAAGACTCCAAATTCTATTTGGGCAATGAATTTTCCTAGGCCAGCACTGTATACAGTTTCTAAAGGACAGACGATGTTATGAACATAAGCATACTGAA
The DNA here is from genome assembly GCF_031021105.1 of Erythrolamprus reginae. NCBI lineage: Eukaryota > Metazoa > Chordata > Lepidosauria > Squamata > Dipsadidae > Erythrolamprus > Erythrolamprus reginae. The sequence goes on from NC_091950.1 coordinate 301,102,799, forward strand.
CTGGACTTTCATTTCGCAGTACTAATGAAAAAAAATGTTGCCAATCCCATTGTGAAAACATACCTATAATTTTTTTCAAGCATATGATTGTTAACTGAAGGCATGGCACTGTAATGACATGTTGGACTAGAGAAGAGAAATATTTCATGGTATCAGTGGAGATATATCAGATTACTCTAAACTGCGTTTTAAAAAGAAGAGGGCTTCCACTCATTGCCATTCACAGACCAAACTGAATTACAAGTATTTCTGCTGCAGTTAGTTTTCAGCCGCATTTCAGAAAGTTTCTGTAGCATAGCTAAATTACATTGCTGGCTGTCAAATTTCAAGGGAAAAAATAGATGTAATTGTCACTACTATGCTACAAGTGACTTTTATTAAAATAGAATTACAATGAAATCCTATAAAATGACAATGGATGCCAAAACATTGTTTCACAGCTGGAGATAACATGAAATAACAAAGGAATTATGGCTACAGTCCTAACTGAATGTACTGGGAAATGAGCCCCCTTTGTCTCACTGGACCCTCCTCCCATTCTAAGCAAGCATGCTTGAGAGCAGCCAAAAATATTATATTTGATTTAAAAACTGACAGCCAGTTCCAATTACCAAACATAGCATAGTTATACTGCCTTATACTGTTATGACTGCAAGACCCAGTAGGGTTCTAGGCTGTAAAAACATACAGAAAAATTCTTCTTCTTTATGCAAGGGTATCTATAATGTAGCATTATTATGGATTACTAGGTATACTATTGATTTTGGACTGAAAAAGATTGTGATCACGTTTCTAAAGTTCACATTACTGTATAGTTCTATACTGAGCTTTGGATACTTTCTGCATATATATGAAGAATATAACTGAATTGAACTGAACATCAAAAGTCACACCTTTGTAGCACATAAGCCTTTATGTGTCTTCAGAGAGGACTTCATATAATAAATCCATTATTTGCAAGGCGATATAGTGAGTCCAATGAAGCAATGTAGCTGGATGACAATGTATAAACTAGTGAAGATTATCTCAGTCTATCCTTCCTCACTTGACTGACATGACTAGAATGAAATTAGATAGTTTAGGGTAAAACATTCAGAGATTATTTGAAACAGGGCAAAGTGCATGTGTGTGATATGTAAATTCAAAATGCCGTTATTAATATTACTGCCACATCAAGCTCAATTGTTTCCAGGCACAGTAATAGGAAATATTGCATTTCAACCTGCCAATTTCATTCTCACTGATCTGCAAAGAGACAACTTAAAAAAGCAGCAATAAACCAGGAACTTATTTAGGATGGATGATCTGGCTCTAGAGGTTCTGCTCTAAATGCAACTAAAAGTAATGCCCATGTGTGTACCTACTTGTGTGAATTTGATTTAAAGATTTAATGCATGGAATGGGCAACTTGGTTCCCCTAGGACAGAGTTCCCCAACTTATTTGGCTTTGTGGACTGGTGGGGGGAGGAGAGGGGTTGGTACTGCATGAGGGATGGATGATGCGTGATCAATGGATATTCATCTGCTGTTTGCGTGAGTGCGGATGCACATACATACATTCACTCACCATTTCCATGGCCCTGTTCTGAAAGGCTCAGGGCCCAATAGTAAGCTGCAGTCCAGAGGTTGGGGACTCCTACTCTAGGTGGCTTTTATTACATCCATACTTTTGCTTTTAGCTTGTTGGTGGAAAGTCTTTGCCGAGACAAAGTTGCTTCTACAGCTACAGTGTAGCTGTCTAGAAGATCCCAATTTCTGACAACTTTGTTGATATCAGTGGGATTAGTAAGTGTTTCAGTGCTGTCAGTAAGTTATTGATTTTAGAACTAATGATCAAAATCAAAATCGACAAAGAAAACTATTAAGTACTATGTCAATAAAGGAAGGGGGTGGAGGAGGAGGAGGAGGAGGAGGAGGAGGAGGAGGAGGGGATATTTATAGTGAAAATTGTGTTTGGTCAAATTAGAAGTTTAAAGTCATTTTAAAATGTTTCATTAGTATGGATCTCTTTCCCCCATTATTTCCACATCATATATCTTATAGATCTTGAATGATCTTGAACCTGTGATTGTATCTCAGACACCAGTCTTAAAACACTGAGAATACTAGATGGACTGACCAATGTACTTTCCAACCGCATTGCACAAAAATCAGAATCCAGCTAGAATCCCAATCCTAGTTCTGTTCTTAGCTCATATTCTAGTTTTTGTCCAATGTCGTTTTTAAAAAATCACCCAGATTACTGAAAAAATAAGAAAAAGGTGGCATAGCACTAGAAGGTTGCATGCTATGGAAAGTGGAATTGTTGTCTGATGAGAACTAGGAGGTAGAGAGAGGTGAGAGAGAAACCATTTTCCCCCATTCCTAAAACAAAGGCAACTTTCCAGTAATTTTTGTTTGAGCCCCGTAAGAGCTAGCAGTAAATTCTATTGGGTAGTAAATCCTCCCAACAGAAATGCTGATGTGGGACAACAGGGATGTGAAACTATCCAGAAGTAGTAGAAATTCCTGAAAGTTAGATGCCCTTGTTGATCCATTGCAGTGACTTGTATATAGCTGATATTTTTCCATTCCTCTTTTTAATGGCTTTTTTTGTTTCTCTATCCTCTCATTTGATGCCTCTGGAATGTGATTGCTTCCTACCTACCTTAACAAGAAACTTTTGATCTTTGGCTGCTACCTCTGGAACATAATCTATTCTTATCTGGATCATATAGTTGTCTGGTTCCTGCTGCTTACTTCTGACTCTTAAACTGGCAACCAACCCTTAGGTGATCCTCAGATATAATTGTTGATATTAGAAGTGGAATGTCCTAAGCAATATGTAGATGTATTCCATGCAGGAATGGGTTTTTTTAATTGTCAGTTGTTTTGTAACACAATTTCTGACATCTCCGTATCCTTCAGCATAACAAAATGTGCAGTAGAAGTGGGGAAAAACATTGTTAAAAATGTGTACAGAAGGAAAGAAAAACCAAAGAGGTTGTCTATTAGAGTATTTGTGTTTCCTTATTTATCATATATCTATTTCTAAAATATTTAAGAAACATTTTAATATTAAAAACAAATCTGAACCTGTATCATTGGTTCTTGAAGATACGCTGTTTTTCTAGAAGTTACATTGTCAGGTATGATAATACAGAGAAGACAATTCCAAATAAATAAATGATATATGAAACAAAAAGTTACATGCATTTGAACACTTGACTACAAAGCTAGTTTGCAAAACTGGGTTCACAGAGGTTCTTGCAAAAAAATTCAGGGATTCATAAAATAAATATGGAAAGAATGCCAAACCAAACTTATCATCAAAGACAAAGAGAAACTAAGTGAAAACAAGTTTGAGAGGTCTTCATTTACTTGTGCCAAAAACTAGTGTACTTTATTCATATGATTTCACAGAATACAGTGGAACCCCGACATAAGAGCTGCTCTACTTAAGAGCAACTCGAGATAAGAGCTGGGAGGGGAGAGATATTTTTGTTCTACTTACAAGCCCAAATTCGAGATACAAGCGCCAAGGAGCTGTCTCCTGAAGCCAAACGCTAACTTCCGCGTTCGGCTTCAGGAGACAGCTGCGAAGCGGCGCGCGTGTTTTAAAAGGTTGCAGCCGGCCTGGGGGGCTCGGGGGGGTGCTTGCAGCTTTCTTTCTTGCTCTTTTTCTTTCTCTCTTTTACCTTCCCTTCCTCTATTTCTTCTTTTCTTTCTCCTTCCCACCTTCTTCCCTCCCTCCCTCCCTCCCTTCACTCATTCCTCTCTTACTCTCCCCTTTCATAAGTTTCCTTGCTTCCTTCCTCTGTTCCTGTCCCTTCCCCCTTTCTTTCTTTCTTTCTTTCTTGCTCTTTTTCTTTCTCTCTTTTACCTTCCCTTCCTCTATTTCTTCTTTTCTTTCTCCTTCCCACCTTCTTCCCTCCCTCCCTCCCTTCACTCATTCCTCTCTTACTCTCCCCTTTCATAAGTTTCCTTGCTTCCTTCCTCTGTTCCTGTCCCTTCCCTCTTTCTTTCCTTCCTTCCTTCCCACCCTCCGTCCATTCATTCACCCATTCCTCTCTTGATCGCTTAAAGCCGGTCCCTGGTGCAAAAAGGGTTGGGGACCTCTGTCCTACAGGATTGGGTGGCAGAGAAGTTGAACATATGTAAATTTAAAAGTTTAAGAAAGTTTACAAGTTAAGTGAAAGAAACTTCATTATTCATTTATATGTACATGTACATTTCTTCATTAAAAACATGTCTTTCTGCATAATTTAGACTAACTTTGTGAGTTTTTTGAGGGCTGGAACCAATTAAAATTATTTACATTAATTCCTATGGGGAAAAGTCGTTCGAGATAAGAGCTGCTCGACTTAAGAGCCCAGGTCCGGAACGAATTAAACTCGTATCTCAAGGTACCACTGTATAGAAAAACAAAAATGAACAGTACTTACAGTACAGGTAAAGTCTTCATCTAGATCAGGGTGTCAAACTCTCATTGTCATGGCATTGTCATGTGATGTATCATGACTCCCTCCCAGTGAAGGGCTACCAAAATTTTTACTACCACATTGTGGGCGTGGCTTATGCAGGACACCCTGCATTTTCTTTCAACATCTTTCAGTGCAAATTGGGTGCTCTGGGGTGGAGCTCCATTTTCGCTATCCCACTGCGTTCCCCCCTCCCCATCTGGGCAGAAGCCCACTCCTGTTTCCACCCTTTACTAAACCAGGCATGGGCATGGGCATGGCCAATGTGTGACTCATCCAGGCCACAAGTCACAGTTTTGATACACCTGATCTAGATCCAGTGAAATGTCCATTGCAGAGCTGAACATGTTTCTTATATTGTAGCATGTGAATGTTCTGCTAAAGTATAAACATTTGAATGGCCACATTGCACTTTTTATTCAGTGTCACCTCTTCTATGCTTTCTACCAAACATCTTCACAGGCATATTTAACATAATCCCCTGTCTTATTTGTATTCATCCTTACAATCTTCCTTTCTTTGTGTATCAGAACAATAACCATATTTTTCCAATTATCACTCCTTACACATGTTAAACAAGTCATTTAAACTTCCCATATACAAGTTACACCCATATTTTAAAATTTCATCAATTATAACATCTACACCTGAAGTCTTACTATTTTCTCGCAATATTTATTACGTCTTTCACATACTTTTTTTTCTTGGTCACTATTACTGATACATTTTATTGCATTCTTCAAAAATCACTATCAATCCTCAAATACTTTTTCTAACAGTACCTCACTTCAGTTTTGATTTGTGTATGTTATTTTCAAGTCTGTTCTTTCTGCTCCCTGTTTAATCCGCCTGCTTCCAAAATGTTTTTATTGCCATCAAATTCCCTTTGCGTTTTCCCTGCCTTTTTTAATCTTAGCCAAGCCTTGGTCTTTGTAGCTAAATTCTTTGCAGCTATCATTTTCTCTCTGTACACATGATGTAACACATGATTCTACTGGAAATGGGAAGATACTGTATATACAATGAAGTACTTTTCTCTCATCAATGCTTTTGCAGCATTTTCTTGTATTAGAGATTTGAGATAAAATTCCTTGAGCGACTGATCACAAAGAAGAAAAATAATTTTAAAAAGCACTGTACTTTAATTGATTATGAAATCAATATGGACCTATCCAAAATTATTTATTTATTTATTTATTTATTTATTTATTTATTTTATTTTATTTTATTTTATTTTATTTTATTTTATTTTATTTTATTTTATTTTATTTTATTTTTTTTTATTTATTTATTTATTTATTTATTTATTTATTTATTCATTCATTCATTCATTCATTCATTCATTTATTCATATATGTCGCCCCTCTCCGAGAACTCGGGGCGGCTCACAGCATGTACAGAAAAGCAGGAAACAATAATAACAATCCAATTATACCTTAAAAAACAATCTTAAAATTCTAATTAAAAACTATCAATATCATTCATTCAGCAGTCAAACTAAGCATTCATCGGTCAGGGGGGAAGGTCTAAGGAACCCCAGGCCAGGTGGCAAAGATTAGTTTTTAAACTTTTTCGGAAGGCAAGGAGGATGGGGGCAGTACGAATCTCTGGGGGGAGCTGATTCCAGAGGACCGGGCCCCCCAAAGAGAAGGCTCTTCCCCTAGGTCCCACCAGCCAACATTGTTTGGTCGATGGGACCCTAAGGAGACCAACTCTGTGGGACCTCAATGGTCGCTGGGATTCATGCAGCAGAAGGCGGTCTCAGAGATAATCTGGTCCTATGCCATGTAGGGCTTTATAGGTCATAACCAACACTTTGAATTGTGTCCGGAAACAAATTGGTAGCCAATGCAGTTCGTCGAGTGATGGTGAGATATGGGCATTTCTTGGAAGGCCCAAGACTGCTTGCACAGCTGCATTTTGGACGAGCTGAAGTTTCCGAACACTCTTCAAGGGTGTTCTTTATTAAAAAATAAAGAAAGGAGTAGCAAGGAATACCACCTGTCTCCATTTGGGGGAATCATCTCTTTATATGTCAAACGCCTTTTCTTTAATGAGCTTATTAAGGAATTTAAGGTCTTCATCACATATCACTTTCAACATTAGTGTCAGGACCGCCATCATATGCTAGAGCTTCACATTCTCTAGCTGCCAGACTGCCATAAACTAGGAGGAGGGAGATGGAAGGGAGGAGGAAAGGCTAACTCTTCATGGCTTCACTATACTGTAATCCAGTTGGCTTTTAGTAAACTAAAGCTTTCACACAGAATGAAGTCAGTGCTCATTCTTAGTTAAGGGACTAAGTTGGGGCAGGATTGACAATCAGATTTATTTAGATATTCCCTTTATCTCAACTGGTCCTACAAGTACTTGACCATAATCAGACAAATAGTGCACAATAACCCTTAATAAGAATTATATACAGATATATAATATGTCTGTATGGGAAATGCCTAGGCTAGAAGTTGGTTTTACTTAGGAAAATAAATACTTAGGAAGATATTAATGAAAACAATTTAAGAAAGAGTAAGAGACATTTGGGTGCAGACCAATTCCATCAGTGTTTGTGAGAATCTAGTAAAAATTATAATATCTTTGGTTCACGGTGCAAACAGAGAGAGAATCATATGAAAGTACATATAGTATTGTTGCTAGTAGACTTTTGATGCACAAGTCTATTATGTAGAATGGTGGGTTGAGTTGGTAGTTATACTGTACACCAGTATAAATCCCATTGTACTGGTTTGCATGCACACAATGCTTCTGTGAATGCACATAAATGTCCTGGGTGGCTGGGAAGAGCCTCTGCCACCACCACCGAAATAGGCCAAACCGGAACAACCCGCCACTACTGCACACCATATGAAATGAGCATATTTTTGTGGTTGCTCTCTGTACATGAGAATAAATACACTTATCAGCAGCCATTCCAGGAAGAAAAACAGTGTATATGGTTACAGCAAAAACTGTCTATTCCAAATTTGGAACTGTTAGTGTTCAACCTAACACCTTACTTGAATAGTTAATTCTAGATGTCTTCTCTGACTATGGCTTTACCAACTTTTGCTGCCATTAGAATTGAGCCAAATAATTGTTTCAATTATAGCTCTCAGGCCTTTTATTAAACATTAATTGACAGGATAATTTTATGGGAGTAGAATCTAATTTGATTAAATTATAATGTGCTACGAGAGGTCACAGAACAAAATTTGATGGTACAGTGATCTCTCGGTTAGCACGGGGGTTACGTTCCAAGACCTCCCGCGCTAACCGATTTCCGCGTTATATTGGATGCGGAAGTAAAACTACCATCTGCGCATGTGTGCCATTTTTTTCATGGCCGCACATGCGCAGATGGTGGAGTTTGCGTGTGGGCGGCGGGGAAGACCAAGGGAAGATTCCTTCAGCCGCCCAACAGCTGATCTGCTCCGCAGCGCGGAAGCAGCGAGGAGCCGAAGATGGGGTAAAGGAAAAGGGGAAACCCCATCTTCGGCTCCTCGCTGCTGCCGCGCTGCGGAGCGGATCAGGTGTTGGGCGGCTGAAGGAACCTTCCCTTGGTCTTCCCGCTTGCCACTTGCCAGTCCACACACGCCCCCCTGGATGAGCCGGCCACAGGGGCGAGGGGTGGGGATGAAGGGGCAGGACTTCCCGGGCGGAAGGCATGCTCGGCTCTGCCGCTCCAGCCACTTTCGGCCGAGCCTCCCCGGCCAAGCAGCCAGGGAAGTCGAGCCAGGCGTGGCGGCGGCAGCGCTGCTTCTCCGGTCGCCCGGTCCTCTCCTGCCTCCTGCGCCGATGTTCCCCGCTGCGACGGAAGGCAGTCGCTTGGCTAGGGAGGCTCGGCCGAAAGCGGCTGGAGCGGCAGAGCCGAGCACGCCTTCCGCCCGGGAAGTCATGCCCCTTCATCCCCACCCCTCGCCCCTGTGGTCGGCGGGGATGAAAGGGCAGGACTCCCTGGGTGGAAGGCGTGCTCGGCTCTGCCGCTCCAGCCGCTTTCGGCCGAGCCTCCCTAGCCAAGCGACTGCCTTCCGTCGCAGCGGGGAACATCGGCGCAGGAGGCAGGAGAGGACCGGGCGACCGGAGAAGCAGCGCTGCCGCCGCCACGCCTGGCTCGACTTCCCTGGCTGCTTGGCCGGGGAGGCTCGGCCGAAAGCGGCTGGAGCGGCAGAGCCGAGCACGCCTTCCACCCAGGGAGTCCTGCCCTTTCATCCCCGCCGACCACAGGGGCGAGGGGTGGGGATGAAGGGGCAGGACTTCCCGGGCGGAAGGCGTGCTCGGCTCTGCCGCTCCAGCCGCTTTCGGCCGAGCCTCCCCGGCCAAGCAGCCAGGGAAGTCGAGCCAGGCGTGGCGCTGGCTGTCAACTTTTCTTTTTAGCACTGGGGAGGCAAGTCAGCTCCTGCCCAGTTTTAAAAAGAAAAGTTGACAGCCAGCGATTGTTCCGCTGCCGCCAGCATGGCCTGGCTGGCAGCGGAAGATGTAACGGAGCCCACGGGGGATTCGCCTTCCTCCCACCCGCAGCCGAGACTGATTGTGGGCTCCTTCGCAACCTCGGAGAGCTTCCGGGGCATGAAAGCTCACGAAAACCAGGAAGCTCTCCGAGGTTGCGAAGGAGCCCACGATCAGTCGGCTGCCGGCGGGAGGAAAGCGAATGCCACGGGGCTGGGCTCGGCTCCCCCCTCGGCTCCCCCCCTTACCAGCCCCGCCGCGGAAGGCTCCATTCTGTTCCCTGCCGGCCCGATTGAGCGGCCGGCGGTCTCCATTCAGGGAACAGAATAAAAAAAAAATTATTTTTTAATATTTTATTTAAAAAAAATTATTTTTTAATATTTTATTTTTTTAAATAATATTTTTTGAAAAACCGCGTTGCAGCGTATCGCGCTAATCGAGAACGCGCAAGTCGAGGGACCACTGTATATACATGCATTCATACATATATACATGCATGCATACATACATACATACATACATACATACATACATACATACATTACCTAAAAAGCAAAAGTAGGTAAGTAAAACAAAACAAAACCCAGTAGGTATTTGTGCAAGAGAAAGGGCAATAAGCTTCACTAATTCAAATAACATTCAATTAGCAATATTGTGTAAATATCAAACCACAGACAATTGTAAGGCAGTCTCCACACCTTATCCAATCAGCTCTCCAAGTAAATTAGATATAGACATAAAAGTAACTAAATGTTCTTCATTACAGAATTCATCACTGATGCCTGGAAGGCTCAGCCCATGCCAGATAAATTAAATATATACATAATAATATAACCATATTTTGTTTTTTAGAATAAACATACATAAGCATCCTGAAACTCAGAATTTTGATTACATGGATGAAGATAAATACTTTCTTTTCCTTTGTCTCCCTTGAGGATTATCTGTACACACACAAACACACTCAGAGAGGCATTCTCCAGCATCCTGTTTCTAGTGCCAATGAATTGGTGTAAGTAAATGTCCCTTTTTGCTTTCTGCATGAAGTCATGTAGCTGGGTGATTTTTGAGTCTGGATTTACCATAGTTTAAATTATAGAAGTGATGCTTTTTATGCTTCAGGATTGATTAGGTGGGAGGAAAACTCATGGCTCATGACATTCCTTATCTTTTCTTTATGTTTCAGGCTTTGGAGAGGAAAAGATGATCGCAGAATGGGTTAATTAATTAATTAATTAATTAATTAATTAATTAATTGTCACCTATCTCATAATGAAACAAGTCTAGGCAGCATTACATTGAAATCCAAGCTGATTCAAGCTGATTGGTGAAGGATTAGATGATGGAACAAATTGCTGTGGGGAAATAGCCTAAAACTGCTTTTAAAGATAAAGCCCAAAGTGTGATCTTGCTTTCTTTCAGAATTTCATCTTACTGTAGAATATAGTATAATTGACTTTACAATGCATTTTACTGTAAACATCAACATGTTCTTAGGTAATTACTTTATTAAATTCTTTTTATATATGTAGTTTCCCTTAAGGAAAGATTGGCTTTGATTCTAAAATAAATATTGCACTTGTGGAAATTCACCGAGCCACAGTTAGTTGGTGTTATGTAAGTTATATAAACATCTGCCAAAACTCTGCAATATTGCCCTGTTTGTTTAAAGTAAACTGCTTCTGTTGCACAATGAAAAATTTGAAGTGGATTTAATCCAGCAGACTATTATAATTACCAATGTAACTTCCCTTTTCCATAAGTAGCTATCATTCTAATCTGGGTATACAACCCAATAGAAGCCTTCACACTAAGCTAGGGCTACCAGGTTGTAAAAATGGTTACCATCTGATGGCAAAAAACAAAAAACTCGAACTAAAAACTAATAGTTATTTATTTATTTGTTTGTTTGTTTGTTTGTTTGCTTGCTTGCTTGCTTGCTTGCTTGTTTATTAGATTTGTATGCCGCCCCTCTCCGTAGACTCCCCCCAGTTATGCTATACACTTATCTCGGGATTGTTATGGACCAGATCTCATGGTCTTTCTTTAACTAGTGCAATTAAAAGTTGCTTTAGGCAAAAATACACATGGACAATGTGTATTGGGAAAGGTTTGGGGAAGGTTTGAATTTTGAATAGGTCCCAATAAGCAACTAACTGACCAGAATATCTCCGGGACCGCCTTCTGCCGCACAAATCCCAGCGACCAGTTAGGTCCCACAGAGTTGGCCTTCTCCGGGTCCCGTCGACTAAACAATGTCATCTGGCGGGACCCAGGGGAAGAGCCTTCTCTGTGGCGGCCCCAACTCTCTGTAACCAACTCCCCCCAGATATCAGAGTTGCCCCACCCTCCTTGCCTTTCACAAGCTCCTTAAAACCCACCTCTTTCGTCAGGCATGGGGGAATTGAAATTTTCCCTTCCCCCCTAGACTTATAGAATTTATACATGGTATGCTTGTATGTATGATTGGTTCTTTAAATTGGGGTTTTTTAGATTATTTTTAATATTAGATTTGTTTACATTGTCTTTTTTATTGTTGTTAGCCGCCCTGAGTCTTCGGAGAGGGATGGCATACAAATCTAATAAATAAATAAAATAAAATAAATAAATAAACTATTATGGTTGGGAAGAAGGTAAGATACTGTTGGAGAGATAGCTTTGTATATCTTTCCTTCTTTCAAGGCTATCAGTTCATGCATAGCCTGTCACTGGGCAGAGTGAAGTGGCTACTTCAAACAGTTGATACTCAATGACCTGAAAAGTCTGCAAACAAATTGCTATTGATTGATGAACTCAATGCTACTGTGCTTTTATCTCCCTCCCTCCCCAAGAAAAAGCAAGAGTAATGCTTGCAATACAATCTGCTTCAAGTGTCAAAATGATTTTACTGTCTTTGGGCTTGGACAAGGAATGTCGCTTACCACTTTTCCTCCGTAAGAAAATATTTTATGCCAGTCCCATCATTCACGGCTGTGCTAGGCAAGACACAATAAGGGCAAAGAATAAAGCATTGCTCTACTCCAACTCTCTGCAAAAGCTGTGATCTGTATACAGCTACAGACATTTGTGCCTGAGATCTGAAAAAGTGCATCTGCAGCTTCACTGTTAGAAATGTTATTTATCTGTTTGGAAACAAGCTGTCTTTTGTAGGACTGACAGAGAATTCTTACAACCATCTTTGTCTGACCTAATGTCTGAATCATGAAAGAATTTGAAAGTGGCCACCCTAAAAATACCCATGGAGACTTCTGAAAACAACTACTCATAATGATATACAGTAAGCAAGCGATGAATTATGCATAGAATGGAGTTGTTTCATGGACACTGCATAAAGATATTCATAACTACTTTGTCTCTTTTATGACCTCCATCCAACTACCCACTATTCCAATGTGGTTAACAAAATAGCCAGACAAAGTTGAACTGTATTTCATTTGGCACCATTATTCATTCTGTTGGAGAACATACTTAGTGCATGTTTAAATATAAGGAATACAAGCATATTCTTACCAGTCAGTTCTAATTGTCTTTGTGACATCATCATAATTGTCTTTGTGACATCTACATCATCATTAGTGTTGGGTGAACCAAACTTGCAAAGTTCGGGCTCGTGCTAAAAACTTTGCAGTGTTCGGCATGCCGAACCCGAACTTTTTTTAAAGTTCGGGTAAAGTTCGGGTTTGGGTTCGGCGTTTGCTCAAACACTGCGAAATGCCACCACCCAGGAGGAGAAAAGGATGCCGCAGCGGCGCTGCAAGCAAAAGGAGGTGGGAAATCCCACAATGGGATTCCGGGGGCAGGGCTTTGACATCACGGAGACTACTTCCTGGCCGGCCAAAACGGGGAGGAAGGAGTCTCCGTGATGTCAAAGGCCCACCCCCAGAATCCCATTGTGGGATTCCCCACCTACTTTTGCTTGCAGCGCCGCTGCGGGATCCTTTTCTGTAAAAATAAAAGGAAGCAAAAGGAGGTGGGGATTTTATTTTTACAGAAAAGGATGCTGCAGTTGCTTGCTGCTGCTTGGGTTTGGGTTTGGGTTTGGGTTTAGGTTTGGGTTTGGCGAACTCACCCGAACATCATGGCAAAGTTCGGCTGAGTTTGCCGAACCCGAACTTTGTTGGGTTTGCCCAACACTCATCATCACCATTTGTCTCTATCATGATAAACATACCGGTAGGTGAAATATTTTTATTTGTGTATATGCTGAGTAGTACCAAGGCAAGATAAAAGTAAGAAAGATATAGGAGTTATTAAAATTCCACTTATAGATCACAACTTGATAATCAATCCAAGAAAATCGCTATATTTAACTATGATAAAGCAAGGCTTAACTATACATATTTGAAACTATAATTTGTGGCATGACGAAGTTGCATACACATCCATAATTAATACCTATGGTACTCATCTAGGAACTATTAGCATTAGTGAAAGATGAGTGTTATAAACAGGTGTACTCTCATGCGACTGATCCAATAACAAGATCTTCATATTTGTTTTAAAATTAATCAACATTCCCAAAAGCAAAGGAAAAAAAGACTAGCCAAATGACATAGCCATAGTGCTGAAAGATCAGAAATTACAATCCTGGAAGGGTAACAAAAACAAGCCCTGCCCAAATGAAAACACTTTCTTCTTTGTGGCAGCTCAATTTGAGGGGCTATCACAAGGAAGAGATGGAGTCAATCTATTCGGCAAAGCACGTAAACATGTCAAGAAGCAATGGACAGAAACCAATCAAGGAGAGACCCAAACTAGAACTAAGGAGAAATTTCCTTACAGAACAATTGAGTGGAATGACCTGCTTCCAGAAGTTGTGGGTGCTCCAATGTTGAAGATTTTAAATAAAAGATTGATCATCATTCCCTTCCAATTCTGTTATTCTGTTCTATTCTGTTAAAATGGAACAAAAATAACAAGAAGGAAGGGAGGGAGAGAGGGAGGGAGGGAGGGAAAGGAATGAGGGAGGAAGGGGAAAGGAGGGGAAGGAGGGAGGGAGGGAAAGGAAGGAGGGAGGGAGGAAAGGTGGAAGGAAGGAAGGAAGGAAGGAAGGAAGGAAGGAGGTTTGCAGTCAGAGACCTTTAAATACGAGCACCAGTATTTTAACTAGATTCTGGCTCAAATAGAAGGCAGTGAAGAGTTAGCAAAATGTGAAATGAGAGTATTATGTAGGGTAAAGAAAAGCTTGAGCAGCACTGTAGAATCAAGAGATGAAAAGAGGTATCAGATATACCCATAAGACTAATGCAGAAATCCAAATGCTAATCAAAGAATATACCAATAAAGATGCCGTCTTCACCAGAATCTTTAGACCCCACAAATTCCCATAGGTGAAAATTAGTTACTCTCACTTTGTAAACAATACATGGATTAAGGTCAATTTATCATTAATCAAGAACTCTAGGCTACAAATCGAGAAAACTGGGACAGTCTGGGAGCACAGCAAACAAATAGAAGGAAAAACCTGTTAAGAGGGTTGGGAGGATGGTAAAGTTATCATTCTGAATCTGAGTTAATACTGTTCCCTACTCTTTCACTTTAATAACTCTTGATAAAAAAAACCTCTGTGCATTCACGCTTAGGGAAAAAAGTTTTTTTGAGTTCAAATTGCTGCTAAAAGCTTAACATTGTACTAAGCCCAAGTTTCCGGCTGTAAGAGATCTACTAGGAGAAAACACATCCTTCACTTTAGTGGTACAGGGTGCCAGCATAAAATGGAAGGTTAAAAAAAAGCTAACAAAGGATTTTGACTGAGATTGGATGGTAACCTGAATAAGGGTAGCTTTGTCTCTCCCAGGATAAAAATATAACTGTCCAATGCTAGAGTTCTCACTTGAGGCAAAAATGATCATGCTCAAATTATCCTATTTCATAGACATTATGCAAAGACCTACAATAGCTCTCTGGAGAAAGTTCTAATGCTACGAATAGTGAAAGGAAAGGGGGAAAGAAGATGACCAGTAGCAAAGTAGATGGACTTAGTTACAATGACAACAGGTACGCCTTGGAAAAAACTTAAAAATCCACCATAGAGACAGGTTATCTCTACTCTTGGGGGTGGGATCAAAGTAGTCTCTAAAAGTTGACAATGACTTGATGGCACATAACCCATCAGTATTTTGCTCACGGCCTAGAGGACAAAACCTTTTTATTAGCTGTCTAATCATGACCCTTTCCTTTCTCAGAGTTGCGGACACACATGAATGGATGTTCATCCATCGTGTTCGAGGAGGACCTTGACATCTAATGGTATGTGGGCTGTATGCAATGTCTCCGCAGGTGGCTGGTAAGGCCTATATGGGCACAAAATGTTCTGCCTCATGTTGTGCGGACATATGTGGGCACCATTGTCACAGCACATTACAGAGTGCTTCCTTCTCTTCTGCTCTGAATGTTCTTCTGGCCTCAGATGTCTGGCAGTTTTGGTGGATCAGTATGTCTTGTGCCAGGGTTTCCCAGGAGGTGGTGTCGATATCGAGGGACTGGAAGGAGGTTTTCAATGTGTCTTTGTTTCGATTCCTTCCCCCCCTCCCATGCGATCACTTTCCTTTAGACAGCTCACCATAAAGGAGTTGTTTAGGGATGTGATGGTCTGCCATCCTAGCAACATGGCCTGCCCAGTGTGTCTGGGCTTTCATTAGCAGGGTGGGAATTGATGGCAGGCCTGCTCTGGAGAGGACCTCAGTGTCAGGCACCTTATCTTGTCACTGGATCCTCAAAATTCTATGGAGGCAGGCCATGTGGAAGTGGTTCAATTACCTAGCATGGGCCCTGTGTACAGCCCAAGTCTCACTGGCATACAACAGGGGAGTTAGCAATATTATTATTATTCAGCCTGATTGGCAGGGACTGAGTTAAAAATTAGCATAATTGTTATGTCCCGCCCACCACTACCCTCCTTAGGTCAGTCAAGAAAAAACGAAGGAATAGTGAAACAAAGCTAATTTATTCAACAATCTTAACCATTGAATTCAACTGAACAGTGCACCTGGGCAAAAAGCCGGGCGGGTTTGGACTCTCTTCGCAGTGCAGTGAGAAGACCGTTCAGGTAAGTTCACTACCCTCCTTAGGTCAGTCAAGAAAAAACGAAGGAATAGTGAAACAAAGTTAATTTATTCAACAATCTTAACCATTGAATTCAACTGAACAGTGCACCTGGGCAAAAAGCCAGGCGGGTTTGGACTCTCTTCGCAGTGCAGCGAGAAGACCGTTCAGGTAAGTTCAACGGTCCTTCTCCACTGCACTGCTTCAGAGAGTCCAAGGTGGGATATACCCAAGCAACACCTTAGGGAGGGCTAGGCTGGCCCAGGGGTACTGGAGTGCAAACTCTCTGCAATACTCTTCTCCCAAAGGCGGCCTCAGCAGAAGCAAACGAATCCAAACGGTAATGTCTAATAAAGGTAGTGGGTGCAGCCCAAGTAGCTGCCCTACAGATGTCCTCAATTGGTGCTTGTGTGGTCCAAGCCGCTGAGGTGGCTGCACTCCTGGTTGAGTGGGCAGTAATTCTGTCCGGTAATGGAGTTGATCTAGCCCTATATGCCTCAATGATACAGGAGCGGATCCATCTGCTGATAGTCCTAGCTGAAACTTTCCTCCCCATGGAACTGGGAAGGAAGGAAACAAAGAGAGCTTCTGATCTCCTAGATGCAGTTGTACGGTGAACGTATATTTTCACTGCTCTGCGAACATCCACTTTATGCCAACGGAGCTCCGATGGGTGGGAGCCATGGGTGCAAAAGTCCGGGAGCACTATATCCTGTGACCTATGAAAACGGGTGTTGATTTTAGGCATGAAACTAGGGTCCAAGCGGAGAGTCACTCTGTCCGGGTGAAACATGCATAAGTCCGGGCGCACTGATAGAGCCGCTAGCTCAGAAACTCTGCGTGCGGAGGTTATGGCCACTAAAAAGGCCACCTTAATCGAAAGAATGCGAAGGGACACCTCCCTCAAAGGTTCGAAAGGTGGAGCCGTGAGGGCCTGGAGAACCAAAGGTAAGTCCCAGGATGGGAAATGGTGAATCACCGGTGGTGCCAGGTTCGCTGCTCCTTGGAGAAAATCTCTAACCCAAGGGTGGTGAGAGATTGGGCATAGTAGGTCCGGTCGAAGTATAGTTGCGATGGCAGCTACCTGTCTGCGAAGGGTGTTAGGAGTTAACCCCCTGTCGAGGCCCTTCTGCAGAAACTTGAGTAGGTTGAGGACTGAGGAGGCCGAAGGTAGGATCCCTTGCGCCCTGCAAAAGGTACTGTACGCTGCCCAGGTCGCCTGGTATATGCGGGTGGTTGAGGGGCGCCGTGCCGCCTGTATGGTGTGGATGACATTATCCGGAACCTGTCTTTCTCTCAAGCGGTTCCCCTCAATCGCCACATGGCAAGCTTCCACCACTGCGGGTCCGGGTGAATTATGGAACCCTGTGTCAGAGTCAGCTGATGGCATGGAATCCTCCATGGTGGGGACAGCGATAGATCCATCAGGTCGGCAAACCAGGGGCGCCTGGGCCAGAAAGGAGCTACCAGAAGTATGTCTGCTCCTTCCGCTATGACCTTGGCTACTACCCTATGTATTAGACTGACCGGAGGGAAGGCGTATAGGAGACTGGCCGGCCACGGTGACAGTAGTGCATTCGTCTGTTCGGCTCCAGGCGTTGGGAACCGGGAAAAGAACCGTCGGACCTGGTGGTTGAGATGTGAAGCAAACAGGTCCACGACTGGAATGCCGTAACGGTGGACTATCAGTTGGAATGTCTCTGGATTCAGGGACCATTCTCCCAGGTCTATTGTTGTGCGGCTGAGCCAGTCCGCTTGCGTATTGTCCACTCCTGAGATATGTTCTGCACGGATGGAGGCGAGGTGAATCTCTGCCCAAGACATCAGGGCGTGCGCCTCCTGCATTAGGTGGTCCGACCATATGCCCCCCTGGTGATTTATGTGGGCTCTGGTTGCCACATTGTCTGTTAGTATGTGGACGTGGCGGTTCGCTACAGTCTCTGAAAAGGTTTGCAGTGCTCTGAAGACTGCCCGTAGTTCCAGAAGGTTGATGTTGAGGTCTGTCAGGTCTGAGGCTGACCATCTGCCCTGCGCAACCTGGGAGCCGGAATGCGCTCCCCATCCGGACAGACTTGCGTCCGTGGTGATGGTCACCTCCTGATGGAGCAAAAAGGGGGAACCCCTGGCTATTGCTGGAGATGTCCACTGTCCTGGTGCTTCTTGACCTCTCAGCGGCTTTCGATACCATCGACCATGGTATCCTTCTGCACCGACTAGAGGGGTTGGGAGTGGGAGGCACTGTTCTTCAGTGGTTCTCCTCATACCTCTCTGGTCAGTCGCAGTCAGTGTTAGTAGGGGATCAGAGGTCGACCTCTAGGTCTCTCCCTTGTGGGGTGCCTCAGGGGTCGGTCCTCTCCCCCCTGCTATTTAATATCTACATGAAACCGCTAGATGAGATCATCCAAGGGCATGGGGTGAGGTATCATCAATACGCCGATGATACCCAGTTATATATCTCCACCCCATGTCCAGCCAACGAAGTAGTGGAAGTGATGGGCCGGTGCCTGGAGGATGTTAGGGCCTGGATGAGTGTCAACAAGCTCAAACTCAACCCAGACAAGACGGAGTGGCTGTGGATCTTACCTCCCAAGGACAACTCCATCTGTCCATCCATTACTCTGGGGGGAGAATCACTGGCCCCCTCAGAGAAGGTTCGCAACTTGGGCGTCCTCCTCGATCCACAGCTGACATTAGAGAAACATCTTTCAGCTGTGGCGAGGGGGATGTTTGCCCAGGTTCGCCTTGTGCACCAGTTGTGACCCTACTTGGACCGGGAGTCACTGCTCACAGTCACTCATGCCCTCATCACCTCGAGGCTTGACTACTGTAACGCTCTCTACATGGGGATACCTTTTAAAAATGTTCGGAAACTTCAGATCATGCAGAATACAGCTGCGAGAGCAATCATGGGCTTTCCCAAATATGCCCATGTTACACTAACACTCCGCAGTCTGCATTGGTTGCCGATCAGTTTCTGGTCACAATTCAAAGTGTTGGTTATGACCTATAAAGCCCTTCATGGCACCGGACCAGATTACCTCAGGGACCGCCTTCTGCTGCATGAATCCCAGCGACCAGTTAGGACCCACAGAGTGGATCTTCTCCGGGTCCCGTCAACTAAGCAGTGTTGCCTGGCGGGACCCAGGGGAAGAGCCTTCTCTGTGGCGGCCCCAGCCCTCTGGAACCAACTCCCCCCAGAGATTAGAACTGCCCCCACCCTCCTTGCCTTTCGTAAACAACTTAAAACCCACCTCTGCCACCAGGCATGGGGGAATTGAGATCCTCTTTCCCCCTAGGCCTTTACAATTCTATGCATGGTATGTATGTATGTATGTTTGGTTTTTATATTAATTGATTTTTAATCATCAATACCAAATTACTATTGTACACTGTTTTATTGTCGCTGTCAGCCGCCCCAAGTCTCTGGAGAGGGGCGGCATACAAATCCAATAAATAAATAAATAAATAAATTGTTTGGTAGACTTTGAGCCTTGTAGCAAGGCTTATTTCACATCTCTTCCACATGTTGGTCATCCATTTCAATAACCACCAATACACTTGGCATCCATGAATCTGTCTAATCCTGCCTTGAAGCTATCCAGGCTGACAGTGGTCATAACCTCTTCTGGAAGTGAATTCCATAAACCAATGACCCTCTGGGTGAAGAAATATTTCCCTTTATTTGGCCTCACTTTCTTAAGTGATAAGGAAGCCCACACAATACTTTTCCCTCGTTTTCACTGCCATTTTATAACAGCCTCGCAGAGTTGGCCTTCTCCGGGTCCCATTGACTAAGCAATGCTGTCTGGCGGGACCCAGGGGAAGAGCCTTCTCTGAAGGGGCCCCGGCCCTCTGGAATCAACTCCCCCCAGAGATTAGAACTGCTCCCACCCTCCTTGCATTTCGAAAGCTCCTAAAAACCCACCTATGTCGCCAGGCATGGGGAAACTGATACATCCCTTAGCTACTATGGTTCGTTAGGTTGTGTGATTTTTATAAGAAGGGTTTTAAATTGCTTTTAACGTTAGATTTGTACATTGTGTTTTGCTGTTGTGAGCTGCTCCGAGTTCTCGGAGAGGGGTGGCATACAAATCTAATAAATTATTATTATTATTATTATTATTATTATTATTATTATCATCATCATCATCATCATCATCATCATCTTCCCCAAAGGAAGCCAAAGCCATATTACATAGAGCTATGTGACCTTCACATTT